>NC_142880.1:26532500-26835530 GCF_051225735.1 Oryctolagus cuniculus | reverse complement strand
GTGAACTAGCCACTTCCTTCTCTGAAACTGGGAGCAGCAAAATCATTGATTAGTTTCTCTGTGCTGCTACATCTATAATACATGAAATGAGAAGAAGTGGGTGCTTAGTGTCTGTAAATTCATGTGGGTTGAATAATGTAGCAACTTAACCCAATACACAAGAAAACATATGAAAGCTAATATTTAGAAAAGGGAGGCATAATTGGGAATGTTAATACTTCAAATTCTCATCTCTCCTGAAGCTTTTTATTCTGCTGTTGGATTTATGTTAGATACCTCTTGAGCCACATATAAATATAATATCTAAATTAAAAGCGCATATGCCTAAAAAAATTTAGCTCAATATTCCAGACTCACTACTTTGTATTAAAGAAGAAACAATGTTACATTAATATGTAAATATTCCAGATATAGCTCAAATCAATTTTAGCTATTAACTATTAATTCACAAACCTATTCAATTTTCATCTTTTTAAGTCTGAGATTTGGAGTGACTGCTGACATACAACTAGTCATAATAGTCATCAAGATTATCTGTGGCCGGTGCCGCGGCTCACTAGGCTAATCCTCCACCTTGCGGCGCCGGCACACCGGGTTCCAGTCCCAGTCGGGGCGCCGGATTCTGTCCCAGTTGCCCCTCTTCCAGGCCAGCTCTCTGCTGTGGCCAGGGAGTGCAGTGGAGGATGGCCCAAGTCCTTGGGCCCTGCACCCCATGGGAGACCAGGAGAAGCACCTGGCTCCTGCCATCGGATCAGCGCGGTGCGCAGGCCGCAGTGTGCCGGCCGTGGCGGCCATTGGAGGGTCAACCAATGGCAAAAAGGAAGACCTTTCTCTCTGTCTCTCTCTCTCTCACTATCCACTCTGCCTGTAAAAAAATTTAAAAAAAAAGATTATCTGTATTCCATTTCATCATTATTTATATTAGATTTAACAAAACTAATTTTAATAGTTTCTGATGTAGATATAACTCTTCCAGTATAGTGCCTTAAACTGAAAGCAATTTGTAAGAATGTTTTGAACAATACAAACTACATAAAAATTAACAAGTATCCAAATGTTTGTAATACGCTTGTATTACAAGCCTCTTAATGCTTAAATGTAAACTCAGTGTGTCATTTTCTTATAAGTATCAGTGGAAAATATGAAATTTTCAAACAGGAAAAAATTAAGATCTGTCTAGCAAGTTTAAGGAAGTAGAGGAAGAAGGAAAAGATTTTGATAAAACAAAGGAGAAAAATATTTTTTTCTTCTATGACAATCTGTCACTTCTCTACCATTTGTGAGTGACTAATACTTTGAGGGACATGTGAAATAAAGGAAAACTTAGGGAAAAAGAAGCCTGATGAAAATCTTATCTAAAAGAGTGATGAAATGTTTACAGGGTAAACACAAGGGTGAACAAGTTTTTCAGGAAAAGGCTATGAAACTTTTGGAGTAGATGATTTAACAAGCTTTCATTCAATAAACAATTATGGAGCTTATATTTTAATGAGGATAAATGAAAAATGTTAGAAGTGATAAATGCAATGAACAAGCAGATAATGATGAGCATTAGTGAATCTTCTCTAATATTGTGATATCAGAGCAAAGATATAAAAGAGGTCAAAGAGGTTATCAGGAAGAAAGCTAAGAGCTGGCTAATGATGTTTAGATGGGACAGTGAATTTTGGAGCAGAAGAAAAAAGGTCTCTACAAGAAAGCTGCTATCACAAATGGGTGTTGTGGGGCCGGCGCCGCAGCTCACTAGGCTAATCCTCCGCCTAGCGGCGCCGGCACACCAGGTTCTAGTCCCAGTCGGGGCGCCGGATTCTGTCCCGGTTGCCCCTCTTCCAGGCCAGCTCTCTGCTGTGGCCAGGGAGTGCAGTGGAGGATGGCCCAAGTGCTTGGGCCCTGCACCCCATGGGAGACCAGGAAAAGCACCTGGCTCCTGGCTCCTGCCATCGGATCAGCGCGGTGCGCTAGCCGCAGCGCGCCGGCCGCGGCGGCCATTGGAGGGTGAACCAACAGCAAAGGAAGACCTTTCTCTCTGTCTCTCTCTCTCTCACTGTCCACTCTGCCTGTCAAAAAAAAAAAAAAAAAAAATGGGTGTTGTGGTGAATACAATCTTTTCTGTGCTTAACATCCTTAAAAGGTTTTTACTCGATATCGTCCTTTTGTTGTTTGAGTTCAAGTTCATTTGCATGGAAGCCATGATGGAACTAATCGTAAGTTTGTCCTGCTATACTTGGATTATGTAACAATTGTTTCAAAGCAATTTTTTTCAGATATATTACAGGTTTCTGCACACCTGCCTTTTTAAAAATCATATGTTTTACCTCTTTTGATATTTTACTTAATTTCTGTTTGTTGAAAAATAACTTCTTCAGTTGAACTTCACTTTGAGGTATGAGTAACATGTAATTTTAGCCAATTAAATTATTTTATTCTGATTCTGTCATTCAACCTATCAACTAAAATTGCTTTTTAGTTGATAAACCTCTACAGTTTCCATAAGCATGGAATAAGCATGGAATCTGTTTTATTTCTCTCCTGAGAAACTTAATGAAATGCTGAATAGATCAGTCTGTTTACATGGCTAGGAGGTATATTTTGCGTAAAACCCACTTTTTGGATTAGATGAAATTAATTATCATATCACTCGTAATCTACCTGAAATTATCATGAATGCCATACAGCTTGTTTCTCCATGTCACTCATATGCGGGTTAAGGAAATCTTTTCCAAATTTTTTATTGAAAGGGAATAGGCTTTTAATAAGGGAAGTCTGGGAAAAAAAAAAAAAAAAAACTACTTAAATTAAACCAATGGTGGTTCCCACTGAACAGTGATACTTGTTGTTTGAAATATTCTCAAAATAACACATTTCCAACTCATCTCTAGAAATAACGCTAATGATCTTTAAAAAAATCAGTGATCAGTGGGATCATTTCCTCCCCTGAATCATTCATTTATTTATATTCATGACTTCTTTAAGACTTAATAAAGTTAACTGAGTGATTTTTTGAACTTCCTCTATAAAAACAAGATGGGGATTTATCCCATATTTGTATCTGAAGCAGTTAGAAGTTAACAATTTGCTTCCTTGTCTCTGGCATTGTTTCCAGGTTCCCCTGCTAGTAATGCCTATTTCACCCTGAAAATCACCTAGCGAGTCAACAGGAGGAAATACTAAATGGACATCACACAAAGTAAAATGTTTTATAGCAAAAAAATACAGAGAGTTAGTCATTACTAGTATAAGAATATAAGCAAACTACTGAATTATTCTGAAAGGACTAAAGGTATACTTTATACCACAGCAGTCTGTATTGTATTGTACTATCAAATACTACACTACACTACACATACAATGCTGACAGTGGGAAGAAAAGTGAGAGGGATCTGCCAAGCCCCAGTACAAGGAGAGGTACCTATCAAAATGTATGATCCAAGAAATGCCTTATCTGACTTATGAACTTTTCCTTCTCTCTCTATTCATGAAATATTGATTTAAAGAGGTATCTGACATATATTATGTGCACAAAACAACTTTATGACAAATAACTATGCTATCTATGACCATTATTAACATAGAACAGATCAAGACCTGAACATTCTAATACTCTTCATAGTATTCATGACAGAATGCATCAAAGCAGACTCTTAAAATATGTCTGTATTTTGAATGTTTTTTAATTAAGCACAAGCATTTCCAGAATGATTATTATGAAAATCACTTGTATACACAGATGTGCTTCCCGCAGAGCTGTACTTGTCCCAGCCGTAAGCTTCACAGACAACATGGATTGATGGAAAAAGTAGAAGAGTGCCAGAAATACTGGGGCCCTGCAGCCCTGCCCGGAACTCTGGCAGTCAGGTGAAGATCAAAGGGACAAAATGTCTCAATGTATCTTTCATCTTTTAAAAGGCACATTAAAATTGTGTCCTCATGGGGCTAGTGGATTGACCATGGTGAATAATTGGTGATGCGTTTGTGCCAAATCTTAAACATAGTTAAGTCTCTGGTTAGTTAAATCTCTCACAGACTTATCTTTTTCTTTTATTTTTTGAGTGCCCTCTATACAGTGTCTCAATTTCGTCTCACATTTTACAACTGGTTTCCTGCTGGTTTTCTTTTTTTTTCTTAAGATAAATTTTATTTATAATTACTGTAAAGATTTTATTTTAGTAAAGTAAAATTTATTTAACTGATAATTTTCACTTTCTTCAACTATGAAACATAAATGCATAGCTCCTTAAGAAAAATTCATTGGATTATACATATATATGCATATGTATGTATATGTATATACGTATATTCACATCTGAAATGATAAAAATATTTCTACTAAGCAAAATACTTTTTTAGGTTGAAACTTTTTCAGGTAACTAAAAAAGGGGAATATTAGCTAAGGTGCTTTTTCCAAAAAGTTCTTGAATGGAAACATTGTTAGCTTCTTCTTCATCCCATCATAAAGAAAGATCAAAGGATTTGGGAAGCTAAGAATAATGCAACTCTTATTTAAGATAACTAGTGGTCAGAGGTACCTTAAAAATCCATCTCTGACAGCCTGGAAAATGCTCTATTGTGTACAAACCTATGGACATGATCTGCTTTCATCTTATTGGCAGGAAATCGTAGTGAAGAGATTAAAGTGTGACTTTTTTCAAAAAAAAATTTCTGCTTTTAGTAGTATATAGTTTATATTTTTATGTAGTCATTTACAAATCTATGAAGCTTGAGTAATGTGGTAATTTAATCCTCAAAGAAGATAGCAGGAACCGACACCTTTTAGAAAGTTCCTTATATCCTTTCCAAAAAGTAACATTCATTTCATATGGAAAAATAAACTTTTATCATATAAATTTCATTGTGCCTAATTTATACATCGCTGTTACATAAAAAGAAGTAAAACTTTACCCAAATCTCCTAACTTTACCATCCAGAGATAAGTAAAATTAACACTGTGGCATGTAGTTTTTGAATTTTATCTCTCTATCATCATTTATACATATAAAATATACTTCTTTTTAAAGAAAATATGTTTTTAACTTAAATTGTTTACATAGAAGCTATCAAGAATATTATTGCATGTCATCAAACATCATTTAAAGTATAATTTAATTATAGGATTACCAAGCTCTTCATAAAACTACTAATTTAAATTCATTTCAATTTTTGAATGCAAATTATTGTCTGTGAATTAAATACACAGGATGATGTCATGGGAAAATGATAAAGGTGAAGCAGATAGATTTTTAAAAATAATTATTATATCCATACTTTTTCCTGAAGTCATTATTATTATTGATTGAACCAATATAAATAAGCAGACACACAATCTCATAAGAACTTGGGAAATTTACTTTTCATTAGAAATATATAATTCTCTGTTGATCATATTTTTTTTAAAAAAAGCAAGGGTTGCATTAATGGAAATAACATAGTTACTTCAAAAGTAGCGGAAGAAGTCGAAGTTCAGTGTGTTCTTATTGACCACATCCAGCGGAACAGCATCTGATACCCTCCCTGCAGCACACACATCTGGTCTGCATCACTCTGCAGCACCTGATACCTTGAGAACGCAAACCCGTCTATTCAACAAACCCGTCTATTCAAAGTGATCACAACTTTCATCCCAGAATCTCCGCATGCAGTGAAAGCACTCATTTGTCCTTTTCCCCATGGGTTCTTCTAATCCTCTGTGCAGGTTAGGATAACTCAGCAATGATGACATCATCGATAGCGTCTTCAGCTTCAGAAACCCCAGGGCTCACCTGGGTGAGTTCCCTGCTGCTCATCCCCACCTTCTCTTCTGCAGTAGCTCCTTTGAGAGTCAGTCACACGAGCAGAGACCAGTTCACGAATCTCTGTGTCGTTCTTTCACTCTGTCTCCCTGTCTTGCTGTTTCTCCATCTGATCTGTCTTTTTTTTTTTTAATATACTTATTTGAAAGATGGAGAGACAGAGATCTTCCAACCACTGGTTCACTCTCAAATGCCCACAACAGCCTGTGCAGGAAAAGGCTGAGACCAGGAGCCCAGATTTATTTTCAACTAACTTTATATGCAGTAGATCGATTCAGTATATATTAAGTAAAGATTTCATCAGTTTGCACCCACACAGAAACACAAAGTGTAAAATACTGTTTCAGTACTAGTTATAGCATTACTTCACATGGGACAACACATTAAGGACAGATCCCATATGAGAAGTAAGTACACAGTGACTCCTGTTGTTGACTTAACAATTTGACACTCTTGTTTATGGCGTCAGTATTCTCCCTAGGCTCTAGTCATGAGTTGCCAAGACTATGGAAGCCTTTTGAGTTAGCCGACTTCGATCTTATTCCGACAGGGTCATAGTCAAAGTGGAAGTTCTCTCCTCCCTTCAGAGGAAGCTACCTCCTTCTTTGATGGCCCCATTCTTTCCACTGGGATCTCACTCACAGAGATCTTTCATTTAGTTGTTTTTTTTTTTTTTTTTTTTTTTGCCAGAGTGTCTTGGCTTTCCATGCCTAAAATACATGAGATATGTTGAATTTTTATAACTCATTTCAGTCCTAGTTTTAAAGATACCAGATATCTTAGAAAAATACTTCATGTCATAAAAATAATAGAAAAAAGCAACTCAGCTCCAACTAAATGGTCTTCAACTACAGCAAACGCACAGTGACTGTAAATATGCAGCTAAGTCAATGTAACTGAGTGCTGCACTTTTTGGATTATGTGACTGTCTCTGGCCCCATGTTTCCACAGAGGAGTTATTCTGGGGTCAGTAAGTAAATTTTACCAAAAACAAAATTCAACACTGAAATTCAGGAAGTGCTAGTTCTGTGTGTACCCTTCTACAGAGCTCTTTGTCCGAGGTTGCTGCCATCAGTATGCAGTAAGTCGGAGAAGACTTTCCGTCATGTGTAGCTGAGGTGGCGTAGTTGGCAGCACCAGTCGAAGGGATCAGTCACATCTTTTCACCGAGTTTGCTCTTTATGTGCTCAACTGAGAATTCTGCAGTTCTCTGATAGCCGGTGAAGGACTGCAAAAAGGCTTGCACAAGGCCAGCTGGCTTCGCTGAATCTGCCTGTGAAGGTAACAGCAGCTAGAAAAAAAGAATCCCTGACTTAACCTCTGTTCTCCGGCATTAAAGAGCCAGCCTTCAATTAAAAAAAAAAAAAAAAGTAGAAAACAAATCTAGCAGGCTGTTCAGCTACCATCTCACAGGGTGGGAGAACCTTTTGGGGTCCCCAGATCCCAGAGCTATCCCTGCCTTCATAGAGAATGATACTCAGTTTAGTCAGGTCACCCTAAGGTGAGTCAAGTCTCCCTTCTTTGGTTAAAGTTGGTCTTCAGTTTCAAATCCTGCACTTTTCAAATCCTGCATCTTTTTTCTTCATTCAGTCTCCCCCAGACTTTGACCCAAATTGCTGCAATATTTCTTTCAGTATAATGGGTCTCCTTGCTGCATGGAAGCCTTCCTCTCAGCCACTTCGTACTGTACAAACAGAATGGCCAAGTTCAATTTCATATCTTTCCACGCATATAAATATTTATAGTCCCCCATTTGCCTTTGGATAGAGTCCAAAAGTATTATTAAGATTTAATGGACTCTCGCCCTATTTCATCCTTACTTTCTTCTTGCCTTGTTAGAGGTAGATAGTCTTTATTTCGTTTTCTAGTCATTCCGTTTCCTGCCTTGGTTTGCCTCACAAGAATGTTCTTTCTTGTTCACCCTGCTTCCTTTTTATCTGCACATCCTCTTAATCCTCCACCTTTACTCAAGCACTGCTTCTCAGCCCCTAGTTTCTCAGGCACCTCTCCCTAGTTCCCCTTGCTCCGCTGTGCCATTCGGCAGCTCCCTGTGGCTCCTGTACCAAAGCTCCCCCTCCACTCTGCTTCAACTACCAACTACCTACTTGCTCTTGGCCTCCATCAATAATTCTAAGTAGATGGAGGTCTATGTTTCTCCATACTATATTCCCATGACCTTGAATAGCATTCAGTTTATACAGATACATATATTGGGTGTTTAATAAAAAATGTGTTGAAAGAACAAAAATTGAGTATCATGATTGGACAAGGGAAAGCATATCAATGTTTCTTAAGTTCTATTCATTAATATCATTTTATGAAAACCCAGAACAAGCCACATTCTCTGAACCCTTTGTGTAATATTCTCCCACCAAATATTTTTGTAAGCAATCCACAAAATAAAATTTCTATTACACCGGATTTTAAATGTTTTATACACACACACACACACACACACACATATATATATATAAATCTCCAAAAAGGCTATTATATGGAATATGTTATTTCATTTTCTGCACATTTAGTCATTATATCTTTAACAATTTACTTAAAAATACCTTAAAAAGATCACATAATATAACACATTTTGACAGCAAATACTATTTAATTTTTTCACCATTATTATAAATTTGGGTATTTATAATTTTAAAGTTATAAATAGCATCTGGATATTTATTTAGTGCTTTATTATCAATAGTTTGAACATAATTTAAGCTTTTCTAGAAGACAACAACATATGGGTCTTTTATTTCACTTGTTCCACAATGTTCTATTATAAATTAAGCTTTTAGCCATGAATTAGGCTTCTAAAGCTGTTCTTACACTATATATAGCTCAGAATTTTTTGAAGTCTCTATATGTTGTGATTTTTAACATCTTCTTTGATTCCACACATAGTGTATGTTATGTAATTTCAAATGTCTCTATATGCCTGCCTACAATTTTAAATTCGTTGCTTCTAATCTGGTGAGAGTTTATAAGGTAGAACATAAACATTGGTAGAGCTACATACAAACAATGTTTGATGACTGAAATACTGGCTTGTGGCTTAAGCTTTTACTCATTACTTTGAAATACGTCTATGTAAGTATATATATATGCACGTATTTTATAGGTACATTATATATTCTTAGAGACATTTGCTTGAATTTTATACATTTCTAATCTTGATATTTGAATCAATTTGATTGACTTACAATTTTTATTTAAATTTGCATTTGTGCTAATGCATTCTTTAAAGTTATAGGCTAGTACAAATAGCACCTCAGTGACTTCAAGAAGTTTTGATAATTTTCCAATGGCAAAGATCGTGTGTTTGAAAGAGTGTAGATTGCTTTACAACTTCTGCTGTCAAAGCACGGGAAAACGTGTTTGACTTCACATTGAGCAGAATCTCTAAAAATTACCAAATACTGAAAGGTATTCGAGAATCAAATTGTTAAATCAACCAAGTTGTATTTAAGTCATGAACCAGCATGTCAGGAGTAGAACCTTGTGCCTCACAGAAAATCAGACATGATATTTGCATCCTTTTTTTAAAAAAACTTATTACATCCCTTAGCCTTTAGTAATGACTAAAGAAAGCAATTGTAGATGAGTTATGCTTCTGAAAACATTCTGACACAGCCTGGTTCACAGTAGCAACAATCACTTCATACCTGACACACAGCACATACTTCAATGCGTGGGAAATTGGTGTAACTTTAATAAATGCCAGAAAAAGGTGCCATCCTAGTAAAACATTGGACTTTGTTTTCATAAAGACCTGAAATGAGAAACATCACCGCGTTGTCTTTCACTTTTATTATCACATAAATGCTTGCATTTAATTTTAGCTGGGGACACAGCAGATGGATTTAATACTATCACAGGCTTTGTGTGCCTTTGCTGCCCCCTTAAGACAAGTAAACATAAATAAAAAGCTGGAAGAACCTGCAGCTTCCTGAGCTGGCTTCTCCAGAAATCTGTTCCTCTGTCTCAGAGCACCTGCACTCACTCGCAAGCACACACAGACACGCAGAGCTACATGAATGGGGAAATTGATTTATTAAGGATTATTGGATTCATAAATCTGTATTTTGCTACAATACGCTCCATGTTAATTAAATTATCAGTTTTATTTAATGATCTGAGAAAACCTTATCATTCTTTCAGAGCAACTAATATGTCTATATATGTTAAGCTTTATAAAGTCTGAAATTAAGTACATATTTTTCTAGTATAGTATGAATTTTCTTGGTGTATATTATTGAATAGAATCACTTTTTATTTCTTATGTCCTAATTATAAAAATTGAATATAATATTTAATGTAATTTATAAATGTTAGTGATCTAAATACAAATATATATCTTGTGTTTTTACAAGTATAATTAGAGGAAAGGAAACATATTTAGTATGATGTACTAAAGGTATGTTCTAAATTAAAAAGCAAAAGTATATTAGCTGAATATAATTTTTGAAAGAGGACAGATTACAATATAATACTTGGTGCTGGTTTTTTTCTAATGTGACAAACAGTAGAATAATTCTAGACACAATTCATCTTTTAAACTATGCTTTCTTTGTAGAGTGTATTAAATTTTGATGAGAGCAATATTTTGGTTTTATTTAAAGAAAATCAGCAAACGTTAATCAATCAATAAACACTAAGCAAAGCATTGCACTTGAGACTGAGTTATCGTGCTGCATTCTTGCTTTTGTTAGAAACTGTTCCAGTTTTGAAGAGATCTACAGTTACTGACAAATCACACAGACTTTTCCTAAAGTCTCCAATATACTATTATCCTGATGATAAAATAAAAAATCACGTTTTTCTTTTTTTTTTTTCTCCAGCTTCAAAAATTTAACCTAGTGGAATATTCAGCAGCTGCCAATATTCCTATTTTTTCTTTAACTCTTATTTTAGTTGATGTGTATATGGAGTAAACGTCAATAAATTTGACAGACAATTACAGAAAACAGGTAATACATTATGTTGAGGATTTATTATATTGTTTAAGAAGATATCCTTTATTTTTTATTGCAACTGTAGAATTTTAGCATGAAACAACTGCAACTTATGTCTGCCCAAATCTTCCTTTCTTTCTGTTCTATAATCTAAATAATTCTGTCTTTAAAAAAAGAAACACGATTTTTGTTTATGCTAGAGCAGAAACGTCTTTAAGATAATTTACTTTGCAATCCCATACTGAAAATAAGCAGAGCGGCTTGGGAAGGAGTGTGCCCATGTGTGTGTGACTTGAGGAGTTAGAATGCTGGGAGGAAGTCCTTAGAGTAAGGCCTGTCAACCTGAAGGAGGATCCATTCATTCATCAGAGGGATTGGATCTGAAAGGTGCTGGAAGGCCGGGACAAGCCTGATTCACGCTGGTGATAAGGGTTGATGGTAGAAGTTAAACCGAGTTGAATTATATTTGTCCTGAGTTTTCGGAATTCTGGATCCAATCCCTGTGGTGAAACCACTATCTCCTTACTGCTGTCCTTGCCTCTCTCTTATCACATAGAGAAGATTAAAATCGTCTGTCAGAGCTGGGCATGCCCAGTAACCACAGGCAGGCTTTCACTGCAAGCAGGAAGCTGTATCAATTCTCTGTTGCATCTGCATCAGCTAGCAGAGAGCAATCAGCTAGACCAGTGGGAAGCCTGGCCCGCCTGTGAGTGAGGACAATGCGGTGCCTCACTGAGCCATCAGGACAGTGAGTGGGCTTTGCAGTCCTGCCACTCAGCTGCCACTCCCCCAAATGCCTAGTTAGTTCTTCAGTGGATGTTTTGCCTACCACGTACAAAACGTTAATGAATCGATTGTGAAGTCAATTTGTTACCTTGTACCCAAAGATGGTATTTGGAACCGCCATTATTCAGTTGACTGACTAAATGCTTATGCAGAATTTTGGAATGTAATGGGTGTTTTCTTTCCTCATTTATTGCTCTGCCGTTCTTATCTGGTACAGAAGAAAGCTATGGTTATTACATCAACGTGATGATGAAGAAGCAGCACAGAAATGTCTTAAATAAAGAATAAATGACACCATGCAAGTCTGAGCCCATCCTCCAAAGTGGAAACAGCCTTCCTCCCTCTTGATTGTTGTGCTGACTAGATTAAGATAAGCTGTGATAACAAACACTTCCCCAAATTTTGCCCACATTTGTTTCATTCTCCTACCTCCAGCTGCAAGTGGGTCATGGGTCAGCTGCACATTTTTCACTCTCGTGTCAAGATCTGTGGAACAATCTTATTGCTAGAGGGAAAAAAAAATCCTAGAGGGAGGTGGGCACTGGCTCAGCAGGTTAAGCTGCCTCTTGGCATATCTGCATTCCATGCTGGAGTCTGTGATTGAGGCGTGTCCAGTTTCCTGCTCTTGCTGACCTTGGAGGCAGTGGTGATGACTCAACTAACTGAGTCACTGTCATGCGCACAGGGCATCTAGGTTGAGTTGTAGGCTCCTGGATGCTACCTGGCTAAATCCTGGCTGCTGCTGTCATGTGAGGCATGAACCCGCAGATAAAAGATCTCTCTCTCTCTCTCCTTCCCTCCTTCTCTCTCGGCTTTTCAAATGAAATACACAAACAAGGGTGGCTTAAAAAAAGGTTTTTATTACCTTAAGATATTAGAAATGGCACAAATATCACCTCCATTCTTACATGCCTGCCTTGACAAAGTCACATGGCCACAACCCTGGTGGGCTAAGGGTTACTCTCATAGGGTGGGGGCAAGGAGAAAAACGTTTGAGACCAATAACTAAATATCTTCCATAATCACGACTGTGTCCTAATAGCTAAAAGTGGTTTATAATTGTATTTCTCAGAATACTATCATACCTATGAACATAGGCTTGGATTTGAAAGACAAGGACCTGGCCAAAATGACTGCAAATCCATGTCACAGCTCAAGCCAAACCCTTAAGTGTTTAAAGAGAACAAGTGAATCTGGGTGGTATTTATGTACCCAAGAATAAACTTGACACAGTAAGTTTGGCAACTCCATTTTGGAAGCTCCACTACTTTGTTGATACAAAGGGACTTCAAAAAGTTTATGGAAAGTGGAATTAAGTTGATTGTGATGGGAAATAAGAAATGCCTGCATAGTTTTTCATGATATGAATTTCCCACGTATTAGGGAAGACTTTTTTGCACCAACATCTTTTCTCACCAAAAATTCTGTTTTCCACAAATTTCGTGAAATGCCCACGTCTATATGTGGATAATGCCCATGTTTTTCTTTTTCATTTAAAAATGAAATCAGGGTTCGTCTGCTAAACAAAGCAGATTTTGTGCACTACGAGGCAGGCAGGCAGAGTTGAGTTGTGCGTCCCAGACAGTCTGCTTGTTAATGACAGAGAAAACGAATGAAAGTCCTCCAGGGAAGTTATTTCAGAGTAAGAGGCAGTGCCACTTGTTCCTGCTACTTCATTTCTGGAAATTCTCCCTCCAGTGTTACACATCAGAAAAATGTAGGTTTTATTTCATTAATAGAGGCAGTGTGCCCTTGCATACCCTCAAGGATCAAAACTGACCCTTTTGAAATGGAGAGCGAGATGATTGTAAGCACAGCTTTCTAGGCGATACGTGCATTTTTACAATACCATTTACAGCAGATTAATAAAAACACACCATATTTTGATTTCACAATTATTATTAGAAAATACAAGATTTTCTCATAGCATCTTTAACATTTCCCATCTTTGTGTGTGAAACAATGACAGACAAGGCACAGGATGTATAATTTAATTGGCCAGAATTAAAGCAAATTCAAATAGAAAAGCCCATCCTGGTTATCTTGTCTTGCCTCTCTCCCTCCCCCAAATTAGAAGTAAACGCAGGTTTCCATTACTCCCAAGCTCAGTGTTCGGAGAAAATCTGACAATCGTTTTTATCAGGGCCAAATATTCTCAAGTGCTAGTGCTCAGAGAACTCCCTCAGCACAGGTCTGTTCTGCTCTCGATATCTTTCAGGTTTTAATCCTCTTTTGATACAGTAGCTGAACAGAATGGAGCTCATAAAAATGAAACCTGGAAGGTGCATATAACTCACACTGAGGAGTATAATTGAGCTTAGCTTTTCACACTGTTCTAATTACATGTATTCAGTGTTCTTGCTGTTCAGAAAACTTGGAACTCTGAATGGAGGCTATTTTGTCAGAAGGATGGATAACTTCCCAGACATCCACATTATGATAAACAAGTGTGCATGTCTCTGTATTAGATACTGGGGAAGACAACTACATAGCCTTTAAATATATTAATATAAATACTGATATTTTGTATAAGCATGTGGTAATAAATTTAATTTGATGGAATATACGAGTCTTTTCAAATGCTGTCAAATGCCCTTTGTAGCAGAAAATAATACAAATGCTAAAATGTGATGTCACACTTGCTTTTATGCTTTAGCTTATCTGAGTGTGAGTTTGTGATTATATTAAGAAATAATTATCTGGAAATAAAAAAGTGCTTTAATAGGATTACAGTTTGATACTGAAGAGAATATTTGTACTGTTGTTCCTTAGTATAAAATGCTAATCAGTGTTGCACAGAAAAAACATTGTAAAATTCACTTTGGAAAAATTGCACTAAATCAGTATTGCAAAGGTACAACCCAGAACCTTTAATTCATGTATTTTAAAACAAGAAGGAATTTTATACATTTCCCAAGTTCCTGAAATCTTTTCATTAATGAAAAGGTTTTATTTTCTATGAAGCAATGTTTAGTGAACACTGTGTTAGGAATATACCATGGTAATCTGTCCACATCCACTCAGAGAGGCAGCACTCTGATGCCATGCCTGGCTGCACCTCTTGAGAGGGGCATGATGGGAAGGCTGTGAAAACCCTGGCTCTAAAGAGTTACAGAAGGTTCCGGGTTGTTTTAGGAATGCTAGGAAGTTCTTTTCTGGTCTCCAACCAGAAAGCATTGGATTGGTTATTACACTCCATTCAGAGAGAGAGAAAGTAGTTTCCAACATTGTCTTCCTAAACAGCTTTCTTATTTCTCTAAAACAGACCTGAGCCTTCAGAGTCAGCCTGAAGCTATTCATAATAGAAATGATCTGGCGAAAGCTTCTACCTCTCACATATCCAGAGCCTCTGCCTGTGTTCTATACTGCTCTCTCATTAGGATTTACATTGTGAAGACTTGCAGCAGATTGATGAGCATTTAAAATTCTTTCTGGGTTTACACCTTGTGATTTAGTATCTTGGTTCCATCAATTATAGCTACATGATAAATTACTGAACCATTCTAACCTCAATTTTCTTCTCTGTGAAATAGGTGCAATGATTTCCAACAGGGAAGATGGATAGACAAACACAATAATAACACAGTCCTTAAATAAACCTGGAATAAAAAATCCCTTCAGATATAAAGCTACATGCTTAGTACTTAGCTGTAATAGGATGAAGGAAATCTCATAGAAATGTTACTAAGCAAAATTTCTTATTATTTAGATGTTGGAAGACAATTCTAGTTGCAAGTGAAACAAAATCCAACCTTAACTGGCCAAAGTCAAAATGAGTAACTATGGACAAGCAGAGGCTACAGCTAAAAGGTAACTCTGCATCTAAGTGTGGCTTCATTCAGGTCGCAAATACACATGCCTGCTTCCACCTCTCAGTTCTGCTTGGTCTGTTCTGAGCTGTATTCTGCCCTTTCCATGGTCTACCACAATCTCATTTCGCATTATCCATCACTAACTTCAAAATCTCATGCTCACAACATTAATATAGTAGAAAAATATAATCTCTCCCAGGTTAGAACTCACCATGTCCTAGGATTATTTATTTCTTTTTTGAGCCATGGTTGACTCATATTGTTAACAATAAAGAATTAATGATTGCTTTAGGCTTAAGTCTCACAGTCTTCTGTGAATAAGAATTGTGCTGAAATACACTAATGAGGGAAGTAGAGAACTGATGTCATCTAAGGCTAATTGGAATAATTGTGTAGTTCAAGTCTGCCTCATGCTACATTTGCTTGTAGAAAATAGCCAGGAAGATGATAAAGAGAGTTGACAAATAGTCTACGGTTAGTTACTACAGATTCTCTCAACTACTCAACTCTTTTGCAAAGATTCGGACATTCAAAATAATTGTTTGCCTTCAGAATATTTAATTGTTAAATTTGGCCTGATTATTCATTTTATATCCTATTGCACTGTTTAATATTTTAAAACATTGAAATTCTAAATTTAATAATGTAATACTGCCAACTGAGAAGCAGAAGCATAAAATTGTATGGTGTCAAAGAAACTGTATTTTAGTATTAAGTTGTATAAATAAGCCTAAAACTATTTTTAAGATTTAGTTATTTATTTGAAAGGCAGAGTTACAAAGAGGGAGGAGGGGAGACAGAGAGAGAAAGAGAGAGAGAGAGAGAGAGAGAGAGAGAGAGAGAGAGAATCTTCTATCCTTTGGTTCATTACCCCAGATGGCTACAACAGCCTGAACTGCACCGATCTAAAGCCAGGAGCCAGGAGCTTCTTCTAGGTCTCCCACACAGAAGAAGGGGCCAAGGCACTTGAACCATCTTCCACTGCTTTTCCAGCCCATAACAGAGAGCTGTATGGGAAGTGGAGCAGCCAGGACTTGAACCGGCACCCATATGGGATGCCAGCACTGCAGGTGGCAGCTTTACCTGCTAAGCCACAGTGCCGACCCCCAGCCTCAAATTAATAATTAACTTTAAATTACCCTTAGGGGCATTTGGGTTACATGGCTCCAGAGAATTTGGTGTCTCTGTTGATATGCAGTAATAAGTTCTGTTTTATAATTTCAAATAAATGTGAAACATGGAAAATAGGTACAAAGAAGTCAGATACACTTTATGTCTGCATTCACCTGATGATAGCAATATATAGTAAAGATATTGGTGTGCAACCAGTTGTGACAGAAAAGAGTTCTAATTTAATAATTACTATGAGTTATAGTTATAAATGTTTACTGCTACTATAATTAACATTTGCTGGGCATACAAATCTTATATCTATTTAAAATAACCATACTATTCAAACTACAGAATATTTAATTTAGATATTCTGCATGGTATGGATTAAATTTTAAAATACATTGGAAAAGTGTTTGAGCACAGAGATTCCTAAAATAGAGATCTAAAAACTATATAATAATGGCATAAATAAAAGTGTGTTCACTCATTCATTTGTGTATTCTCTCGGTAAGTATTAATGAACACCTGTAAGTGCCAGGCAATAAACATATATGAGAAATTCACTAAGAATGAAATACACATGACACTTATCTTGATGAAGTTGATCTCAGTGGATTTTTATCTTTTGATAAGTGACAACTATAAGCTGAATATTATACTAAGCCCTGAGGCACGGTGGGTGCTGTTAAAAGAGAAACTGAAGACAGGTAAATTTAGCAAAGTTGACTTACAGAAGAATAAAAGGTTCAAGAACTGGAGAACATTCTAAAGATGATCCAGAATGTGTCACCTCACCACAGGTAGACTTACAGCCACAGGGATTAGAAGGGAAGTATAGGAACAACGTGATTGGCTGTAGTCATCACCTGTCTTATAGTGCATGCTGCAATAAGTCCTTTCCCTTCCTCAGGCATTGTCTGATCAGTTGTCAGCCTGTTGTTGGCTAAAGTTCAACTGTTGTGATGATCGGCTGATTTGAAGATTGGGTAAACTCTTGCATTCAATTACAATCCCTTGGCCAGCACCATGGCTCACTAGGCTAATCCTCCACCTGTGGCACCGGCACACCGGGTTCTAGTTCCGATTGGTATGCCAGATTCTTTCCCAGTTGCTACTCTTCCAGCTCTCTGCTGTGGCCGGGGAGTGCAGTGGAGGATGGCCCAAGTCCTGGGGCCCTGCACCCGCATGGGAAACCAGGAGAAGCACCTGGCTCTTGGCTTCGGATCAGCGTGGTTCCGCTGGCTGCAGGGGGCCGGCTGCAGCGGGCCGGCCACAGCGGCCATTGAGGGGTGAACCAACGGAAAAGGAAGACCTTTCTCTCTGTCTCTCTCTCTCTCTCACTGTCCACTCTGCCTGTCAAAAACAAAAAATTACAATCTCTTTTTACATCAACTTAGTATATGCTTGACTATGCAGGGAAGCAGCTTTGGGCCAAACTTCATCACCCAAGTACAGACAGATAGAGGTCAAAATTGGTTCAGTTTATTTTATTTATTTGGTTTTTTTTTTGATTCATTTTATAATTTACTTCTTTTGATCATCCACTCAAATCTTAAGAGATTCATCAAACCATGGGCACAAAGCAAAGATACCCACTTCCACAGTCCATTACCATGAATCTGTTTGATTACAGAATCTTCCATTTCACATTTTCAAATTAGTGAGATGCTTTGTCTATTTTACTTCAACTGTAATGAGACCATCAAATGCACCAGGATAACTGCATATGGATACTTAAAGTATGAGCACAGCACAATACCATGCAACAAAGAAATTTAAACGAAAAATACATTTTCTGGGTCACAGTCTCTATTTGGAGTATGATGAGAAAGACATAGTATGCTGCAAAGTATTCTGTCCTAGAAAGACATTCAACTTCAGAGTCTGATGACACAAGTCATAGAGATCTGGAGTCTCTCTAAAGGAAATATATAGGGAAGATGCAGGCTAGCACAGGCAAGTCTTTCTCTATTGTCACCTCCAGAAGATCCAGTCCTTCTATGATATGAAACTGCCAAAGTAGAAAAATTTTCTCTTTACTCAGTTAAGCTTTAGCCAAGCTAAAGAATTAAATTATTGCTTGTAAAATTACACTTAGCTTCAATTTTTTATTATTAGAAATAAGAATATTGAAATAATTTAAATAGGATGGGTGTATCGTGTGGAAACTTTATCTTACTTATATATACTTAACTCCCTTGTTCTTTAATTACATCTGGTTATTCATGAAATTTGAGACATTAACAGCTAGCAATTATCACAGATCATTTTACAATAACATATTCTACAACATGAAAAAGTATTTTACCAACTAACCTATGTCATTTCCCTGTATTATGTATAATGTTGAAAATTCTAAAACTGTATCTAAACATATCAAAACAACAACATTCTTATTATTAAATATTACTCAAATAAATTGAAAAATTTTGAATGAGTTCTTAAATATTTGAGAGTATTGTACTTGGATAAATCAATTAAATAGAATGTTAATTCAATTTGTCAAAATGATAAGAGATGGAAAATTATCACATATCACACTTGTAGATCGGACAGAGAGACATAAACAGATACATAAACATAAGATGGAAACAGATCTTATAACCTATATTCTTAAATCTTAGCTACCAAGTATAATAATACAAATTCACTAATTTATTAAAGAATATCTTGATCCACATTGCTTTTCTTGTGAATGGTTTTTTTAAATTTTATTTAATAAATACAAATTTCCCAAGTACAGATTTTGGATTACAGTGGCTTTTTCACCCCACGACTTCCCTCCTATCCACAACTCTCCCATCTCCCACTCCCTCTCCGATTTCATTCATATCAAGATTCATTTTGAATTATCTTTATATACAGAAGATCAATTTGGTATATACTAAGGAAAGATTTCAACAGTTTGCACCCACACAGAAACACAAAGTGTAAAGTACTGTCTGAGTACTAGTTATAGCATTAATTCACATTGGACAACACATTAAGGACAGAGATCCTACATGGGGAGTAAGTGCACAGTGACTCCTGTTGTTGACTTAACAATTTGACACTCTTTTTTATGATGTCAGTAATCACCCTAGGCTCTTGTCATGAGTTGCTAAGGCTATGGAAGCCTTTTGAGTTTGCCAACTCCAATCTTATTTAGACAATATCATAGTCAAAGTGGAAGTTCTCTCTTCCCTGCAGAGAAAGGTACCTCCTTCTTTGATGGCCCACTCTTTCCACTGAGCTCTCATCACAAAGATCTTTCATTTAGCTTTTTTTTTTTTTTTTTTTTTTTTTTTTTGGCTAGAGTGTCTTGGCTTTCCATGCCAAAAGTACTTTCATGGGCTTTTTAGCCGGATTCGAGTGCCTTAAGGGCTGATTCTGAGGCCAGAGTGCTGTTTAGGACACCTGCCATTCTATGAGTCTGCTGTGTATCCTGCTTCCCATGTTGGATCATTCTCTCCTTTTTAATTCTATCAGTTAGTATTAGCAGACACTAGTCTTGTTTATGTGATCCCTTTGACTCTTAGACCTATCAGTGTGACCAATCGTGAACTGAAACTGATCACTTTGACTAGTGAGATGGCATTGGTACATTCCACCTTGATGGAATTGAATTGGGATTCCCTCGCATGTTTCTAACTCTACCATTTGGGGCAAGTCCAATTAAGCATGTCCTAGTTTTAAACATTTCTTAAGATGTATTTATTTATTTATTTGAAAGGCAGAATTACAGAGAGAGATGGAGATAAACAGAGACAGAGAGATCTTCCATCTGCTGGTTCACTCCTCAAATGGCTGCAACAGCCAGGGCTGGGCCATGCAGAAGCCAGTAGACTGAATCCACATCTGAGCCTCCCACATGGATGGCTGGGGCCTAAGAACTTGGGCCATATTCTTCAGTTTTCCCAGACACATTAGCAGGGAGCCTCAAAAACATACTTTTATTCAAATCCTCAAATATTATCACTGTTTAAACAGAAAAGAAGGGTGTTGGCAAAGGCTCAGTCAAGATGGAATGACCAGAACAAAGAACAAACCCCTTAAACAAAAATAAGGTTTTTGCTGTGATGTGGAACTGTAACAGCATAGCTACCTGCCTTATGGCTCCTTATTAAGATTTTGACATGACAGCCACACACAGAAAATTGATTAATTCACAATTGCCAAGTGGAATGACTTATAAATCAACATGTGGGACACTAATTGTGATTGTATCCTCAGCTGGGCTCTATTAATGAGGGCACAGGCTTTCCTCTGACTCCTTTAGAAGTGATGAACCTGTGTTTCCCAATAGTTATAGACCTGATTGCCGAAATGTAATACTTTGGGCTGTGGAAATACATTTGCAATAGTTACTGCAGTAGCTGGTAAAGAAAATTTCAGCATCTTAGAGCTTGAAAGAAGACAAAAGCAAAACTACTTAAGATGTCAGTCTACTAACAGAAAGATGCTGAATTTGCCTGCAACTCACTGGGCTTTCACCAGCACATAGGACCTGCAAGAAAACTCTTCTTAACACTAACTAAGACTAAGATCTCCACCATTAAGTCTTCTCTTGCTACTAATTTTAGACACTTGACTATGTCTCAGCTATTAGGTCTTATTGCAGGATACAGGTTGATACTGCTTCAGGTCCTGTAGGACATTCTCCTTTCAACATTTTTTTTGCTCAAAATGGTCCCAAACAATGATTCTAAACCAACTTTGCAAATTACAACTGGTCCTTCTTTCTTTTGTCTATAAGAATATGCAATAGACCAATCAATTTTTTGCAGAAATATTCTAGGAATTAGGGATTGTATTTCAAAGCTTCTCCGCAATTCTTACCATGAGAGAGTTTTGGGGAATGGCAATGATCATGAAGACAAGAAAGTACTAGGAACAAGGGTTGTAAAAGAAAAGCTTCAGTCAGTTCTCTAAGTCTTTCCAGAAACTTTGCTCCTGCCTCCTAAATTCACCTCTTGAGAGGCTTTCATGGAGCAACAGAGTCAGTAAGAAGAGAGAGAGAAAAATAAAATCAGAAAGCACTAACTGGTTGAATACTTCCCAAGGAGTGAAGCCTTCAAGAGCTTCCTTCTATGGGAAAGTACAGTTAATGCTAAAGTGGACAATTTGTTTTCCTTTGGCCTGGCTTTTTTTTTAACTTTTATTTAATGAATATAAATTTCCAAAGTACGATTTATGGATTAAAATGGCTTCCCCCACATACCGTTCCTCCCACCCACAACCCTCCCCTTTCCCACTCCCTCTCCCCTTCCATTCACATCAAGATTCATTTTCAATTATCTTGATATACAGAAGATCAGCTTAGTATACATTAAGTAAGGATTTCAACAGTTTGCTCCCACACAGAAACATGAATCTTGATGTGAATGGAAGGGGAGAGGGAGTGGGAAAGGGGAGGGTTGTGGGTGGGAAGGACGGTATGGGGGGGAAGCCATTGTAATCCATAAGTTGTACTTTGGAAATTTATATTCATTAAATAAAAGTTTAAAAAAAAAAGAAAAAAGAAAAATGTCTATTGAGGTCCTTGGCCCATCTCTTAAGTGGGTTGTTGGTTTTGTTTTTGTGGAGTTTCTTGATCTCTTTGTAGATTCTGGTTATTAACCCTTTATCTGTTGCATAGTTTGCAAATATTTTTTCCCATTCTGTCGGTTGTCTCTTCACGCTCCTGACTGTTTCTTTTGCAGTACAGAAACTTCTCAATTTGATGCAATCCCAATAGTTAATTTTGGCTTTGACTGCCTGTGCCTCCCGGGTCTTTTCCAGAAACTCTTTGCCTGTGCCAATATCTTGAAGGGTTTCTGCAATGTTCTCTAGTAACTTGATGGTGTCAGGTCGTAGATTTAGGTCTTTAATCCATGTTGAGTGGATTTTTGTGTAAGGCGTAAGGTAGGGGTCTTGCTTCATGCTTCTGCACGTGGAAATCCAGTTTTCCCAGCACCATTTATTGAATAGACTGTCCTTGCTCCAGGAATTGGTTTTAGATCCTTGATCAAATATAAGTTGGCTGTAGATGTTTGGATTGATTTCTGGTGTTTCAATTCTGTTCCATTGGTCTATCCATCTGTTTCTGTACCAGTACCATGCTGTTTTGATTACAACTGCCCTGTAGTATGTCCTGAAATCTGGTATTGTGATGCCTCCGGCTTTGTTTTGGTTGTACAAGATTGCTTTAGCTATTCGAGGTCTCTTGTGCCTCCATATAAATTTCAGCACCATTTTTCCAGATCTGAGAAGAAGGTCTTCGGTATCTTGATTGGTATTGCATTGAATTTATAAATTGCTTTTGGGAGAATGGACATTTTGATGATATTGATTCTTCCAATCCATGAGCATGGAAAATTTTTCCATTTCTTGGTATCCTCTTCTATTTCTTTCTTTGAGGTTTTGTAATTTTTATCGTAGAGATCTTTAACGTCCTTGGTTAAGTTTATTCCAAGGTATTTGATTGTTTTTGTAGCTATTGTGAATGGGATTGATCTTAGAAGATCTTCCTCAGCCATGGCATTGTCTGTGTATACAAAGGCTGTTGATTTTTGTGCATTGATTTTATACCCTGCTACTTTGCCAAACTCTTCTATGAGTTCCAATAGTCTCTTAGTAGAGTTCTTTGGGTCCCCTAAATAAAGAATCATGTCATCTGCAAAGAGGGATAGTTTGAGTTCTTCCTTCCCAATTTGTATCCCTTTAATTTCTTTTTCTTGCCTAATAGCTCTGGCTAGAACCTCCAGAACTATATTGAATAGCAGTGGTGAGAGTGGACATCCCTGTCTGGTCCCAGATCTCAGTGGAAATGCTTCCAACTTTTCCCCATTCAATAGGATGTTGGCTGTGGGTTTTTCATAGATTGCTTTGATTGTATTGAGGAATGTTCCTTCCAAACCCAGTTTGCTTAGAGTTTTCATCATGAACGGGTGTTGTATTTTATCAAATGCTTTCTCGGCATCTATTGAGATAATCATATGGTTTTTCTTCTGCAGTCTGTTAATGTGGTGTATCACATTGATTGTCTTGTGCACATTAAACCATCCCTGCATACCTGGGATAAATCTCACTTGGTCTGGGTGGATGATCTTTCTGATGTGTTGTTGCATTCTATTGGCGAGAATTTTATTGAGGATTTTTGCATCTATGTTCATCAGGGATATTGGTCTGTAATTCTCTTTCAGTGCTGCATCTTTTTCCGGCTTAGGAATTAAGGTGATGCTGGCTTCATAGAAAGAATTTGGGAGGATTCCCTCTTCTTCAATTGTTCTGAATAGTTTGAGAAGAATTGGAGTTAATTCTTCTTTAAATGTCTGGTAGAATTCAGCAGTGAATCCATCTGGTCCTGGGCTTTTCTTTGTTGGGAGGGCCTTTATTACTGTTTCAATTTCTGTCTCAGTTATGGGTCTGTTTAGGTTTTCGATGTCTTCCTGGTTCAATTTAGGTAGGTTGCATGTGTCCAGGAATCTATCCATTTCTGATAGGTTTCCCTGTTTGCTGGCATACAAGTTCTTGTAGTAATTTCTGATGATTCTTTTTATTTCTGTGGTGTCTGTTGTTACGTTTCCTTTTTCATCTCTGATTTTATGGATTTGGGTCTTTTCTCTTCTTTTTTTAGTTAGTTGGGCCAATGGGGTGTCAATTTTGTTTATTTTTTCAAAAAACCAGCTCCTCGTTTGGCTGATTTTTTGGAATGTTTTTCTTGATTCAATCCTGTTGATTTCTTCTCTGATTTTAATTATTTCTCTTCTCCTACTAGATTTGGGTCTGGTTTGCTCTAGGTTTTCTAGATCCTTGAGGTGAATTGAAAGCTCATCTATTTGGTGCCTTTCCAATTTCTTGATGTAGGCACCTATTGATATAAACTTTCCTCTTAACACTGCTTTTGCTGCGTCCCATAAGTTTTGGTATGTTATGCTGTTATCGTCATTTACTTCCAGAAAGTTTTTGATTTCTCTTTTGATTTCTTCTATGACCCATTTTTCATTCAGGAGCATGTTGTTCAATCTCCATGTGTTTGCATATGCTCTAGGGATTCCTGAGTTGCTAATTTGCAGCTTCATTCCGCTGTGGTCTGAGAAGCTGCATGGTATGATTCTAATTCTTTTGAATTTGCTGAGACTTGCTTTATGGCCTAGTATGTGGTCAATCCTAGAGAAGGTTCCATGTACTGCTGAGAAGAATGTAAAATCTTTAGCTGTAGGATTGAAAGTTCTGTATATATCTGTTAGATCCATTTGGTCTATAGTGTCGTTTAAATCGACTGTATCCTTGTTGATCTTCTGTCCTATTGATCTGTCTATTTCTGAGAGTGGAGTATTGAAGTCCCCCAGTACTATTGTATTGGGGTCTAAGTCTCCCTTTAAGTCCGTTAACAAATCTTTTAGATAAACCAGTGCCCTGTAGTTAGGTGCATATACATTGATAATTGTTATATCTTCCTGTTGAATTGATCCCTTAATCATTATGTAGTGTCCCTCTTTGTCTCTCTTAACGGTTTTTGTGGTAAAGTTTATGTTGTCTGAAATTAAGATGGCTACGCCCGCTCTTTTTTCATTTCTGTTGGCATGGTATATCTGTTTCCAGCCTTTCACTTTCAGTCTCTATGGATCTTTGTTGGAAAGATGTGTTTCTTGTAAGCAGCAAATAGATGGGTTCTGTTCCTTAACCCAATCAGCCAATCGGTGTCTTTTAAGTGGACAGTTCAGGCCATTCACGTTCAATGTGACTAATGATAAGTGGTAACTTTGCCCTGCCATTTGCCAAAGATAAGTTCTAATATATGCTTTGAATTCCCTGTGATCTTTTGCTGTGAGCTTTCCTTCCTTGGTTTCCTTCCTTTACCTTCTTTCATATTGATGACCGTGTTTCTGTGTTTCTGTGTGTAACACATCGTTAAGCATCTTTTGCAGGGCTGGACGAGTGGCAACAAATTCTTTCAATTTCTGTTTGCTATGAAAAGTCTTTATTTCACCTTCATTCACAAATGATAGCTTTGCAGGATATAATATTCTGGGCTGGCAGTTTTTCTCTCTTAGTACCTGGGCTATATCTCGCCATTCCCTCCTAGCTTGTAGAGTTTCTGATGAGAAGTCAGCTGTGAGTCTGATTGGAGATCCTCTGAGAGTAATCTGATGTTTCTCTCTTGCACATTTTAGGATCTTTTCTTTATGTTTCACTGTGGAGAGTTTAATTACAACGTGTCGTGGTGAGGATCTCTTTTGGTCGTGTTTATTAGGGGTTCTGTGGGCTTCCTGTACTAGGATTTCTCTGTCCTTCTCCAAACCTGGGAAATTTTCTGCTAATATCTCACTAAAAAGGCCTTCTAATCCTTTCTCCCTCTCCATGCCTTCAGGAACTCCTAGAACCCGAATGTTGGGTTTTTTAATAGTATCCTGAAGATTCCCGACAATATGTTTTAGATTCCTAATTTCCTCTTCTTTTCTTTGGTCTGACTGTATCCTTTCCTGTTCTCTGTCTTCTAAGTCCGATATTCTCTCTTCTGCTTCACCCATTCTGTTTGTAAGGCTCTCTATTGTGTTTTTCATTTGATCTATTGAATTCTTCACTTCAGTCACTATCCCAGTTTCCTGTTGTACTCGTTGTTTCGTTTCATTTTGATTCCTCCTTAATATTTCATTTTCATGAGAGAGATTTTCTATCTTGTCCATTAAGGATTTCTGTAGTTCAAGAATTTGTTTTTGAGAACTTCTTAATGTTCTTATCAATTTTTTGAGATCTGCTTCTTGCATTTCTTCTATGTCATCACCTCATAATCTTGAATTGGGGTGTCTTTTTCATTTGAGGGCTTCATGGTGACTTCCTTGTTTTTATTACCTTGGTTTTTGCGTTTGTTATTTGGCATATTGGAGATATTTGGTTTCTTCACTGTGGTGCTTTTTCTTGTTATACTGTGACTCTAGATTAAGTGGACTATCTGTTTTTGATGGAGCCTTAGGGCTTGAGATGGGTGTGGCCTGAGAGCTCTGTTTGGTGTGCCAAAGGTGACACTCCCAGGTTAGGCATGGTAAACCTCTCTCTCTTTCTCTCTCTTTCTTTTTTTTTTTTTTTTTGATTCAAAAGGGAAGTTATTCTGCACAGCTGAATGAAGTTGGAGGTAGTTAGCAGGCAAATGATATACCCACAGGAGCCAGAGATCAGAAGCTCTTTCCCAAGGACCACACAGGGAATCTGTTCGGCCCTCAGAGTGGGCTCAAATTCTCCTTCAGTCTCCCACTGGGTTGCCAAAGTTACGGAATTGTAGCGTCTCTGGAGAGTGCTCACGTGAATTCCGTGAGTTCTCTCCCCCACCATCTCTTTTCACAGTCTCAGTTCAGTAGCACCACAAATTTACTAGGTCCTAATCTCCTGTTAATTCGCCCCACCCAGAGTCAGGTTTTTCTGCTAGGCTCAGGGCCGGTGCAGACCTGAGGTCGCTCTGCTTATGACGTATGTCCAAGATGGCGCCTGCTCTTTGTCTTGCTCGCCCTTGAGAGGTGAGCGGAGAGAGAGAAACCCGTGTCCGTACCAGTCACCTTTTTTTTTTTTTTCCTCTCTCTCTCTTCCAGTTAGCCTGGTGAAGTCCCCCCCCCCCAGGGTCGTTCCCTCTAGTCTCCTCTCTCCACTTGCCTGCCGGTGTCTCGGGCTATTGAGGTTCGGCTCACCTCGCGTTCCAGCGCTGGTGTGTTGAGTCTGCCGCTGGTGTCCCGAACTGTGGGCTCCCACGCTCTCCACGCAGGTCTGCTCCCCTTCCAGCGCCGATGTGTGGACTCGGAGCCCTGGATGTCCCAAGTCTCCCCGCTGTTGTCTGTGTGGCACACACTCCCCTTCGAACACTGGCACGCAGAGCCTGCGGCTTGCGCAGCTCGGTCCCGCGGCTCGGCTTCTGCGCGGTGGGCGACCTTGTTCTCCCAGTAGGTCCTCTGATTCACGGCCACTCAATCCAGAAGAGTTTCCTCTGCAATATTTTCCTGGTTCTTTTTTCTGAGGCTACCGTAACTCCCCCTTTATTAAACTAAATTTTCCCGGACTATCGGTGCGCGCCCTCACTATTCCGCCATCTTGGCTCCTGGCCTGGCTTTTTTTAAAATTTTTTGACAGGCAGAGTGCACAGTGAGAGAGAGAGACAGAGAGGAAGGTCTTCCTTTTTCCATTGGTTCACCCCCAATGGCCGCTGCGGCC
The DNA here is from genome assembly GCF_051225735.1 of Oryctolagus cuniculus. Lineage (NCBI taxonomy): Eukaryota > Metazoa > Chordata > Mammalia > Lagomorpha > Leporidae > Oryctolagus > Oryctolagus cuniculus. The sequence goes on along the minus strand of NC_142880.1, from coordinate 26,807,921 downwards.
GGCTTGCTGCAGCCAGTGGAACCACGCTGATTCGAAGCCAGGAGCCAGGTGCTTCTCCTGGTCTCCCATGCGGGTGCAGAGCCAAAGCACTTAGGCCATCCTCCACTGCACTCCCGGGCCAGAGCAGAGAGCTGGCCTGGAAGAGGAGCAACTGGGACGGAATCCGGCGCCCCGACCGGGACTAGAACCCGGTGTGCCGGTGCCGCAGGCGGAGGATTAGCCTATTAAGCCATGGCGCCGGCCGGCCTGGCATTTTTCAACAACGGATATCTCTTCTTAGTTTCAGATTCTTTGGTTCTGCCTTACAATTGTATAAGCAGGTCATCTTGGTTTCTGCAGATATTGTATGTGCAAAGGCATGTTTTGGTGACTTTTTATAAGGAGATGATTTTTAAACATTTAGCCTTATAAAAGCCTCCATATGCCAATTAAAAAAAAATCCATCCCATTGTTCTTGTGGCATTCCCTTTCTAAATTACCTTACAAATAAGAAATATTATCCATGTTAAAATTTGGCCACTGTGGCTACTACAATTATAAGTTTTTTAATAATGTTGGCCATTTTTCTAGAAAAGCACAAGTTCTGGGTTCACAATTTCTACCTATGAAGTTATCTGAAGTTTCATAGTTCTAGACTCGTTGGATACAGATGAACCTGTGATTTCCTGTCTGAATCCATTTAACTTTTGGATTCAATGTGACTGTGGATCCAGTTTCAGTCTTGTCAGTGACTTGTTCATCACTGTGAATTTCAAGGTCATGCACCCTCTTACAACACAAGACATCAATTCCAAAGCCAAAAAAAAAAAAAAAAAGGATAAAAATTCTACTCAAGTTCCTTAACTGGATCCAATCCAGTTCATGTCAAATCCAATTTGACTCTGAACCCCATTCAGTCTCTCAAGTCAATTCAATTCAGTAAAGAAAAAAAAATAAAAAGAAGAAAAAGAAAAGGAAAGAAAGAAAAATGGTTGTTCAAATAAACTCATGGTGCTCAACACACAGAGTGGACCTCTGGTTGTGAGAGGACCTAAGTATACCTTCTGATTGCTGCAAAAGATCATCTGGCTCAGGGGCCCTTGCAAGTACTTCATGTGGTCATTCCACACCCCTACGGTAGCTGGAAACTCTACTTTGGATTGTGAAGACTATGTCAAAACCATTCAAAGGCATCAAAGTTTACATGAAGAAAAAAATTTCTAGGAATGGGCAGTATTATAGACTGGAAATTGTTCAAAATGAGTTATCCTATCACATATGCAGACTATGTGATAGCTTGCAGTTATATTTATAGTCAGAAGAAAATAAAGTGACATACAGAAGCAACCTGCTGGGCTACAGTCAGTATTTGCCTTTTATCAGCCTAGTCAGATCAGTTGGCAGTCAGTGATTGGCTGAAGCCTGGAAGTGAATGGCTGAGTTTCAGTTGCTTGGTTACCAGGGAATAGTCTTATGTAATAGTTGCAAATTGTTCACACAAGAAGCAAAGGTACATTTTACTATGCATGGGATCTGCTTTAAGCCAAATTTTATCACTTAAATACAGAGACAGAATTAGACTAAAATTATTTCAGTTGAACAGTACTTCAAACAAACAACAGTAAAGAGGTAAAATTCAGGTTCCTTGTGGCTTTAATAAGAGAAACATTTGATAACTATAATGATGGACATGTTTCCTGACATCTCTGAGTTATAAAGGATGAAGAGGAATTCTCTAGGACAAGGAAAGGAAAAAAATATTCTTGGAACTAGGAGGACACCAAGGAGAAGGAGCCAAATATTAACTCTCATTATTAGACAATCTTTGAATGTTCATCATTAAGTCATGGAGTGCAAAGGAAGATATTGGCAAAGGCATAACCAAACTCATGGAAATCTTCTAATGACCCCAAGTTTTTTTTTTTTTTTAAGATTTATCTATTTATTTGAAAAGCAGAGTTACAGAGAGGCAAAAAGACAGAGACCAGTAGAGAGAGAGAGAGAAAATGAGAGAGAGAGGCCAACCAGCTGCTGGTTCACTCTCTAAATAGCCACAATGGCCAGAGCTGATCAGATCAGAAGCCAGGATCTTACAGGTCTCACACATGGGTGGAGGGGCCAAGGACTTGGGCCATCCTCTGCTGCCTTCCCAGGCACATTATCAGAGAGCTGGATTGGAATTGGAGTAGCCAGTACTTGAACTGGCACCCATATGGGATGCCAGTACAGAAGGCAGTGGCCTAACCCACTATGCCACAGCACCAGCCCCAATTCCAAGGATTTTAGCAAAAGGCTGTAGTAAGCCACTGAGATTGTTCAGCTGAGTAATATCTGAATATGAAAAAGATCATGCTAACAATGTGACAGTGGCTAGAGTGAAAGTAAAGAGTAAAAACTGAAATATGATTATTTAATAAAGAAATATATCAGTAATTCAAGTGATAAACAATTAGAAGGTTAACAAAGCCAGTAATTAGAGTGAAACAAATTAAGAAAAAAAATTAAGAAATATTCGGAAAGGAGGGTTGCATTCTGGGGGCAATGGTTGCTTTTGTCTTCCAATATGATAATTCCCCTTTTTGGTTATTAAAAAATCAAAGAATTTTTCACATGGAAGCTATATCAGAACATATAAGAACTGGTTATTTACCACCAGAGAGAGCCAGGTTTAGTAGTGACCGATTAGACTTGAAAGTTTTTCTGCCTTCTTATCTTAATATTATTTCATTGAAACTATTCATGATATATTTTTAACTTTTTAAGGGCAGTGATCAAAGGAACAACTTCAATAAATTTCACAAAATAGTGTTAAACAATTTAATACATTTAATCAAATCTAAGTGACCTTGTTCAAGGTGTCTTTCCTTTTATTGATCTAATTTAAATTTTAGTTCTTTGCCTTGAAGTCGTATTTCAGACTTACACGGAGATACTTCTGTTTTTCCTCTGTGGCAATGACAACATTAGGACATGAAAGAAGATAGTAGACATGAAAGAAGGCAAGTAATAGTTCAAAGCCAATTTTATTTTCGAGTCCCCATTTGGTAGTCATTCTCCTTGACTGTTCCTGAACTCCAAGAAAATGGCCATGTGTGTGAGAGAGCACCTGTGAGAAATCAGATAGGGGTGTGTAGTTTCTGGTTTGCATCTACCTTCAAACGTACCGAGGGTTCTCAGCACACAAGAGCTAAGGCTAGTCTGAAGAAAGCACAAAGGACTTTTGCATTTGTAAGACTGGGACTTGATTTGAGATTGGTTTTAGATTCACAGCAAAACTGAAAGGAAAGTGCAGAAGTTTCTCCTATCCCTTCCTCCCCTACACATGCAGTCTTGTCAGCAACATCCCCCAGGAGATTACTACATTTGCTACATAGCCATCTGTGTATCTATGTATCCATCTACATCTGACACATCATTGCCACTCAAAAGTCTATAGTTTACATCAGTTTACCCTCAGTGTTCTATGTGTATCTTAGGGTCTTGGACAAATGTTTAATGACATGCAGCCTCCATGATAGTATTACACAGAGTGATTTCCTGTCCTCAAAAGCCTAAGCTCCATCCAATTCATGTTTCCTTTCTTCTGACCCTGAAAACCAGTGACTTTGTCACTGTCACCATAGCTTTCTTTTCAGACTGGCCTGTTTCACTTAGTTATACGTATTTGAGGTTCTCAGATAGCTTATTTCTTTTTAGCCCCAAATTATATCTTACTATTGAAAGGCACCACCATTTATTTATCCACTCACCAACTGATATATTGGACAAGACCTAACAATTTCAACCTTTTTCTTTCAGGAAAATAATTGCTGTAAATAATGTAGATTATTTGAATATGTAGACTTTATGAGTCTATCAAATGCCATCCAGGAAAGATTGTAAATTCAAATATAGGTCTTGGGAAAGATTATTGGCCCAGGAAGAACTGAAGCATATGTAACTATACTATCTATATTATTCTTGGTGACTACCAGAGTAGTGTCCATATTTCATAAACAAATAAATATAAATCAAGAAATACAGTGTAGTTGATTAGTTAGGTAACTCTTTAATGTAGCAACATTCTATATTAGTTCTGGTTGCATCTGCCTGTCAATGAAATGAAACTCATGTCACGCTTCATGAAGGAAGCAAGAAAGAGAAAATAGCATCTGTGGCACCACAGCAATTTCTCTTCATGACCCTACACTTATTCAGAGTGTTGTTTTGGAAGACAGGAAGATGTGGGACACTCTATGCAGAGAAGTCAACATTAAATCAGTTGATCATAGGGGACACCTGTTGCTGCTACTGAGAATATTATAGACATGTTTAATATGATTAAGGACCATGACAGGTGGCTATTTTGTTGAGTGATAGAAATTTTAACAAAATGAAGAATTCTGGAAGTGGCCCAAAAGACACAAGAATCTGCTAAATGTTATATTTGCCTAAGAAAAATAAAATGTTCAAAACAATTTTTTAACTCAGGGCATTTCCTGTCATAAATATATACATTGAATACACTAAATTCCAAGATGATTAACAAGGTTTTCCTGTATCATCTATTAAGGAAAATATGCAAATCCTTTGCACCATGCTTTGAGTAGCAAGTTCAACATGATTACATCAGTATGAGTTCTAGATAATATTAATTTTCAGCTGTGAATGTGGTTAGACTACCTACAGCTTCACATCCGGAAAGTGTTACCTCTTGTCTTCTGTAATTAATCTGCTCCATAAGTAGGTGCTCTAAGTTCATGAAATCAGGATGCTTTCTCAAATTGCACTACCACTTTGAATAGTCTTAAAAGAAGAAAAAGTTGAATATTTTCCTGTTGAATTCAATGAATAATTTGTAAACAGCTCCATATTGCCAGAGAATCTGAGTTTGTAATAGTTGACATCCAGTAAACTTTTTAATTAAATAAAACCTAAATCAAGCTGCATTTTCAGCTTTACCTATTTCAATGTAATAAAAATAATTTTTAAAGAATTTGTTTTTATTTAGAATTACTTTTCGTGTCAATGTCCCTTCTATTACAAAGTTTTACTGCTTAAAATTTAATTTCAATTTGACCAATAAAATGATGTCCAGGAACTTAGAAATATTTTATGGCAATAGAAGTGTTTTACATAAAATATTTTTGGACACATGATGTGATTATTTATTCTTTGTACCACCTTCCCCTCACAGAGTGAGACTTTCTATAAAAACATGGTTCCTTAAAGGCAAAATTAAACAAGAAATTATTCCCTTTGCTTAAGAGTGCTTAGTGATGCTATCATGTTTACAATGTTAGGTTATTTAGAAAATGCCAGCTTTTCACTTTTCAGATCATAAACTGTGATGTTTCCAGGACTGCAGTTGATATGCTTCTTCAAGCATTTCTGATCATCCCCAGACCTAAGTACATACATGCACAAGAGTAATTTTAATCAAGAATAAAAATGGGTGTGAGTAAATAATAAAATTCACTTACATTTTTCATCCTCAATTTCTTCAATCTTATTACCCTCAAAGGTTTAGACAGGCCACTACAATTTGTTTATAATTCCAAGCTACTGATTGGCTCTTCACTTCTCAATTGAGGCTAATTGATATTGATCTCTATGTCTTGTAGATGATCATTGTCTAAGGAGGAAGTTATTCTAAGGGTGGTATATCTGGAATAAATAGCGTTCTTGGCAGAAAAAAAAATCAATATCTAAACCCAGAGAAGAAGCCTTATTCTATCTTGTTATTCTTAAACATGGTTGAACAGGGGAGAGTAGAACTTGGCTAGTTACATAAAGGAAGCTTTCTAAACAGGCAAAGGGCATGAGCCACACTGAAAAATAGGGATATATTTTTAAAAAGAAGTCATGTACGCAGGTAAGAACTGACATGGAAAGGACGTAATCTGAAACAGTTGGACACCAAATAGAACTTCACAATCATTTTCAGTGGACAAAGTGGCCGAGGGATTTACACTTAAGGAATATGAATGAGAACCTCAGAATTTGCTTCAAAATGTGCCTTTGCCTCTTTTTCCCCATCATAAAATGATTCTTTTCTTGAGTCTAAGCAAAGACATTGTTTTTCATGGTTCCTTTACTTTCTACATGCAATGGTGAAAATGCTTAGCCTTAAAAACAAAATATAGGCCAGCGCCGCGGCTCACTAGGCTAATCCTCCCCCTTGCGGCGCCAGCACACCGGGTTCTAGTCCCGGTCGGGGCGCCGGATTCTTTCCCAGTTGCCCCTCTTCCAGGCTAGCTCTCTGCTGTGGACCAGGAAGGCAGTGGAGGATGGCCCAAGTGCTTGAGCCCTGCACTCCATGGGAGACCAGGAGAAGCACCTGGCTCCTGGCTCCTGGCTTCGGATCAGCACGGTGTGCCGGCCGCAGCGCTCCGGCCGCGGCGGCCATTGGAGGGTGAAGCAATGGCAAGGGAAGACCTTTCTCTCTGTCTCTCTCTCACTGTCCACTCTGCCTGTCAAAAAATTTAAAAAAAAAATATATAGTCAAACTTTAAGGAATGTTTCCCTTTTCATATTTGGGTGTGTGAATACATACATACATACAAAAGGGTAAAATATGCAATTCTGGGATGTGCTTTTGAATTCTTTATGGAAATACAAATACCATGCCATAACCCAGAGTGATTGCTGCAAGGTTATCACAGATAAACCTACAATTCAGACAGTTCCAGCACCTTGGTCTATGAGAGGTTTTAGAAATGTGTTTCCCACTCTATTAAAATTATTCTCATCCAAGGGTATTTCATTCCACTTTCATGTGGTTCCAATAGGTTCTGTGCAGTTTGGCTGCCTCAACTCCATTGTGGGAAGACTCATGTGCTTGCGAAATTATCCAAGAAGTGAACCTCAGAATCACAGCTCTGGGACTCAGAGGGTCAACAGAGGCCAACCATTCCCATTCTCACATTTTCCCAAAGGGACCAGTGAAGCCTGGAAGCCATTCCAGTGGTCAAATACTGTTATAACAAAACCATGCATTTGGGGCCAGCTCTGGTATAGCAGGCTAAGCCTGCTGGCATTTCATATGGGTGCTAGTTCAAGTCCTGGCTGTTCCCCTTCCAGTCTACTTCTCTTTCATGGCCTGGGAAAGCAGTGGAGGATGGCCCAAGTGTGGGAGACCTGGAAGAAGTTCCTGGCTCCTGGCTTTGGATCAGCCCAGCTCCACGTGTTGCAGCCATTTGGGGAATGAACCAGGGAATGGAAGACCACTCTCTGTCTTTCCCTCTCTCTGTCTGAAACACAACCTCTCAAGTAATTTTTTTAAAGAAGAGAAATCTCTGTTCTTAAAAAAATAAAAAGGAAAGCATGCATTTGAACATTGTTAATTAAATTAAAACATAAGTATATCCTAGAATAGTAACAGTGTTATCTATCTTGCCTTGGATTTAAAATAGAACAACAAAGGAATAAAAATTTGAAGTGATATTGATATTAATATTTATATTGATATTTATATACACACTGAGAAACTGAAATATTCACTGACCAAAGAAATCATATAGAAAGACTAACATAGGGGTCACATAATTTACATTAAAGCTATATTTTAATGAAAAAACAGGAAATAAGGAACCTCAACAGGAGAGAAGACCCTTTCTGTTACAAGTAATCCCAACAAATTAGAGTGTATTTTTTCTCTTTTTTTTAACATTTATTTATTTATGTATTTGAAAGAGTTACACAGAGTAAGAAGGTGAGGCAGAGAGAGAGGGAGAGAGAGAGGTCTTCCATCTGCTGGTTCACTCACCAACTGGCCGCAACAGCCAGAGCTTCGCCGATCCAAAGCCAGGAGCCAGGAGCTTCTTCCGGGTCTCCCACATGGTGCAGGGCCCAAGGACTTGGGTCATCCTCCACTGCTTTCCCAGACCACAGCAGAGAACTGAATCAGAAGTGGAGCAGCCGGAACTAGAACTGGTGCGCATATGGATGCTGGCACTGCAGCCGGTGACTTTACCCGCTACACCACATTGCCGGCCCCATGATAATGTATTTTTATTACAAACAAATTCAATATCATCCAGAAATTTTACAAGAATAATTTTAATGATGTTAATTTTTAGTTATTTCCATTAAAAGTCATTACCATAGTGACACAATTTTAAATTGTTATAATGTTTAATAAAGTCACAATTTTTTAAGTTAAACATTTTGAGATAATTGCAGTTCATGTACAGGTGTAAAAGCTTAATGGAGACCTCATGTGTTCCTCCCACTTCAGGAGTCTCCCATTATGGTGAAGATTCAGAATGACCCTATCAACACCAAAATGCCTCCTTCTGCCTTTCCATGGCTGCCCCTCCTTACCCTCTCTGCAGAATCTCTCCGACGACCCCCTGCATGGGTTTTTATCTCAGTCTCACAGGACAAAGAGAGATGTGAGTTAAAAAAGGAAAAGAGCTGCTTAACTAAAAATTGTGTACGAGAGTCAGAATGGAACTGTCCTCTTTCTACTTTTCAACTTGTTGTATATTATGGTGAATGGTACATTAAGCCTGTGATTATAGAGTGGATAGAAATTATGTTTTTGCAAAAATTAAAGAAAAAAAGCAAAAAATAAAGGAGCAGGGTTAAGGGAAAGAGTGGAGGGAGGGAAGTATGATTAGTTCTTAGATTTATACCTATGAAATACATGAAATCTGTTCTCTTTATATTAGTAAAAATAAAAAACAAACGTAGTTTAAAAAAGATAGTCATATAGTCATTTGTTCCTCCAAAAAACAGTGCTTAAAATACACTAGCTGTTTTTCTGCATGCCTGGAAAAGTGAACAAAACAACAAAAAATCCATTAGTTCTTGGAACAACCATTCCTAACATTTTGAAAACAATCCTGGGTTGATATCTATGCAGGGAAGAGCAATTTTAAGGGACAAGCAGAAACGCTTATCCATTTTCATTCTGTTCTAAAGGGAATATAAATGTAATACTTGGTAGGCACCACCAGTTACAAGTCTATGGCTAGTACAGTTGCCCATGGTGATTGCTGAAAATTCTATGACACCTCGTAGAAACATGAGCAGGGTCAGCAATAGTTCTTCATCATCCCAGGAATAAACCAGGAGTGCTTCACACAGGGATCTATTACCAGGCGGGCAGCTAAAGTGACCAAACGCTTCCTAAATATAGAAGAACCTATTAGTCATCGTGGTAATATACGACAGGCTTAGCTTTGGATTTTAAAAGAAAATAGATTCTAGCAGATATGGAAAATCATGTAAAACATGTTTTAGGGACTCTCAAAACTATGTAGAAGGCCTTTTGAACAGATTACCACACTAGTAGTAACCACAGAGCGTCTGCTTGAGACACCCTGACTTGCATTATTACATAGCAATGATTCCCATGATTGTCCACAGATAGCGTTCCCAGCACAACCTGCCACTCCTCCGGGTTTTTGGCCTTTAGCTGCTGAAACGCCTGAGCGCTCGCTCAGCCTGCCCCTAGAGCTCTGCGGGTGTTAAGGCACACAATGTGCTCTCCATCCCATGAAGGACGTGAACCTGCAGGTGGACGTTCCAAGGCCTGCGTCATCTGTTAGGGAGAGCATTCTCAAGTGAATTTTCCAGTGGCTCCTGAGCAGTTCTTCATCATCATAGACTCCTAGCTTCCCAGAGAGGTAACCTATCAGTAGCATATCCTTTTCCCTCTCTCCTTCTGGTTTTCCATGTCAAATTCCTGGGATTTTCTTTTGACTTTGAGGCATGGAAATAAGCGCTGGGATTTCTCAGTAAGGTGCAGTGTGAGTCGGTTAAGCACTTGCTGCACACGCTTGCCTTCAGCCCAGCAACATTCTAGTTTCATAGCACCGTGCGTCAGGTAGCTAGGTAGACAGTCACGCAATATTTTTGTTCGTATTTCCCTTGGATGAAGAGGAGTGATGAAGAAAAGTGGATAAATTATTAGTGATCGCCAAGCAAGACTGGCTGTAACATAGCAAGTTAGTAAGAGCATACCTTGAATTGCTCTGTCAGACTCTTCTAGGTATTAAGAAAGTGTGCAACTAACAAATGTGGCAAATGTTGCCTGAATTCTCAATGATACATCGCTGGCCATTCACTTAGCACATCGTTTTTCATGGTAGTCTATGAATTAGTAGCAGAATGGAGGGGCTGGCGATGTGGTGTGGCAAGTTAAGCTGCTGCCTACAAGGCCAACACCCTGTAACTGATCACCAGGTTGAGTCCCTGCTTCCGATCCAGCTCCCCGCCAATGGACCTGGAAGGCAGTGAAAGAGGACCCATTTACTTGAGCCCCTGCACTGACACGGCAGACCCAGATGGAGTTCATGCCTTTCAGCCTAGCCCTCACTGTTGCAAGCAGCTGGGGGAGTGAACCAAAGGATGGGAAGTTGGAAGATTTCCCACTCTTTCTTTTTCTCTCCCCCTCACTCTGCCTTTATTTTATTTGAAAGGCAGAATTAGAGAAGGAGAGGGAGAGAGAGAGAATGTCCATCTTTTGGTTCACTCCCTAAATGGCTGCAATGACCAGAGCTGGGCTAGTCGGCAGCCAGGAGCCAAGAGCTTCTTCCAGGTCTCCAACGTGGATGCAGAGGCCCAAGAACTTCATCAGAAGTGTAGCACCTGGGACTCAAACAGGCACCCATATGGGATGCCGGTGTCACAGGCGGCGGCTTTACCTGCTACCTCTCAGTGCTGGTACCATAAAACAAATCTTTTAAAAATCATTTAACGCCGACAAAATGCAACTAAAACATAGCATAGTGTCTGCTTTGTACTGTAGAAACATGTGATGTGTATGCAAATAGTTAGAAAACTAGCAGTAATATCATATAAAGGATTTAACTAGATACTTAGAAGATCAATGTCAAAAGTAGAAAAGTTCAGTTATAATATTTAAAGAACAAAAGGTGAACAGGGAATAATTTGTGGAAGATCATTCTTCCAGGAGCAGACACTGGCATACGCATCTGCTGCAGGCATGGAAAGTGGCACCAACAAAAGCAGCATAAATGTGGTGGTGAATCAATCAGCTACAGTGGAATAGTACACTTATTTGGGAATTACTATACAAGTAGATTGGGGCAAGATTGAGAGGTACTTTTAAAGAAATGCGTATACTGTTTCTGTTTCATTTTGAAAGCAACACAAAACCATTAAGTACATTTTGATCCGAATTTTATTCTTAGATTTAATCCTTATATGGTTTATCTTAGGAGAGACAGACAGAATAATTTGAAATAGAGGGAAATTTTTAACTCTGCACAACTCAAGAGAAAGAGTACTAGTTATAGGAAAGAAACAGAGAAAGACTGGCATGGGAAACTGTGTTGAGTGTAGTGTGTATGTCTGCTGTATACACTCCAGATAGGCCAGGCCTAGGCAAGGCTCAGCTACTACCTGATCTACGTCTTGGATGAACACCCTGTGATCTTCCTAGGATTGTGGTGGAAGGCATGGACAGTTCACTCCCCATCTTGCAGAGGCTGGATTTTGAAATCCATGTGCAATTTCTTCCTAATAGACATTTTCCATGAATTCTTTAAAGGCCCTTTACGTGCATGGATTTTAGCATTTTTTGCACTACAAAAATTTTATCTCCTAATTCCATTTTCCATAGATGATGTGAAGTTGAATTCATGAGAAAATGTACATTTATGTTGGATAGAGAAATGAAAGTGACTACCATATTAATATGCAGGTGTGTGTATTTTTCTTACTGAAATCAGACTGTGGGTGAGTTGAATAGGTAGAAAATGAGTGTAACTGCATGATAGGCAAGGAGTTAAGAAATCCATTTTAAAACTAGATTAAGATTACTGTGGTGGCTTGGCTTCTGCAACTCTGAGAAGAGGAATAGTAGCAGGGAAGAGATCCAGAGACTCAAATAATAAGGTTTGACTGCTATTGTCTGCTGGCTCCTGGCTTCAGCCTGGGATGAATCAGAAGATACAAGTTCTCTCTCTCTCTCTCTCTCTCTCTCTCTCTCTCAATCTCTCTCTCCCTTTTAAATAAAGAAATGTATCTTTTGTAAGAATAAGGCTTCAAAGTGGAAGTTGCAAACTGAAAAGACCTGACATAAATTAACAAATTGAATGTTTCCAGAACTTGAATGTGTGCTTGAAATCTTCATAGAAAAGTAAAATCTTCACCTGTTTAAGGCATATAGTACTGCTGACAATTTTTCTTAATCTTTGATAACCTTGCTGAAGAGAATTTATTCTTCCAGGAATGCAGTGAGTGAAAAAGGAAAAGGAAAGTCTAGATAAATGTTATCTTCCAAACAAACAAACAAACAAAAAAACACAAGCGATTGCTGAAAAAAAGAAAAGCCATCAAGAATTTCTTTTTTAGCAGGTGCCGCGGCTCAATAAGCTAATCTTCTGCCTGCGGCGCTGGCACCCTAGGTTCTAGTCCCTGTCAGGGCGCCTGATTCTGTCCTGGTTGCTCTTCTTCCAGGCCAGCTCTCTGCTGTGGCCAGGGAGTGCAGTGGAAGATGGCCCAAGTGCCTGGGCCTTGCACAGGCATGGGAGACCAGGAGAAGCACCTGGCTCCTGGCTTCGGATCAGCACGGTGCGCCGGCCGCAGCACGCCGGCCGCGGCGGCCATTGGAGGGTGAACCAACGGCAAAGGAAGACCTTTCTCTCTGTCTCTCTCTCTCACTGTCCACTGTGCCTGTCAAAAAAAAAAAAAAAAAAAAAAAAAAGAATTTCTTTTTCAAAAATCAAAATACCCTGAAAAGCAGTAACAACAGCAACAAAAAATACGTACTGAAAGAATTTGAACCCAAAGTAAAATAGCTTTCTATTTGACTATAGTTCAGGAAAGCAGTATAATTATTTTAAAAAGATTTGTCTGAGGGGACGCCATTGCGGTGTAGTGGGTAAAGCTGTCACCTGTGGTGCAGGCATCCCATATGGCCCCTGCACCTGCATGGGAGACCCTGAAGAAACTCCTGGCACCTGGCTTCGGATCACTGCAGCAGCAGCCATTGAGGCCATCTGGGGAGTGAAGCCATTTGGAGAGTGAGCCAGCAGATGGAAGATCTCTCTCTCTTCTCTTTCCTTCTCTGTAACTCTGACTTTCAAATAAATAAATCTTAAAAGAAAAAAAAAAGAGACTCATCTGGTCAGAATAGCCACATGGTAGCCTCCATATCAAGTTAAAATTTTTGCCTTTTTTCTGATCATATGTTAAAGACAGTCAATTAATTGATATCAGTTGCATGCAATTGCTTTGATAATATGATCTATGAAACATTTATCTGTGGAGCATTAACAGGAGAACTTGGCGAATTATAAGCTATCAATAAGTGAGTTAATATTTCCTTAGCAAATCTGAGAGATAAGTATCACAGATGTTCTGATTCTTGCATGAAATATAGGTACTCAAATACTTTCTTAATCCTTGTTTAAATTTTGTGACTCAGTTCTCTTCATATAAACAACCATTTGCATATCTATTATAATATATTTTGTGTACTTGGATAGATCCATTAAAAACTCAGCAAAGATAAAACATACACAATATTAATAATGTGAAGTTCTCCACTGTCATTCTTTTTTGGTGCAGTTATCTGTACTGATTCCTGTAGACAAGACCTCTGCTGTGAGCCTTCTTTTTGCAGAATTGATGACATTTTTCATGGAGTTTAGGAAAAATCTTCAACACTGTATTTTTTGACTTCCATAGATATTGTGCATGGGTGAGCATTAACAAGCACTTGCTGGATAATCTGCATTGTTACTATTGTTAGTAAGAGTGTAAACTTGTTTGTAACTGAAGTAACCTTTATGAATCTCATTGAGAATTAAAAAAGTAATTAGTTACTTTTATGAATTATCAATAATTAAAAATGAGTCGGTAATTAACAGTGAATGAACATACAATTTTTTACTCAAATATTTAATAGAGATTACTTATCTTTCACATGTCACCATGTGTCTAGGCAGTTGATTCAAGTGCTGAAATGAAAAGAAAAAGTAGTCAGTAAGAAAAGTTGTGATATGACAATGCAATCTGGTGAGTGAGAGGGCTTCCAGGAAAAAAAAATGTTAAAGAAGAGAGGAGAGGGAGAGGGAAATGGAAGTGAAGGGGGAGGGAAGGAAGTGTGATTGTCATCTTGGAACTGTACCTATAGAATCCATGAAATCTCTTCTCCTGTTATTAATAATAAAAAAAGAAAAAAATCATTCATTCTTTGAGAAAGGCAAAAATCCAGAAGTTAGTTTTTCTCACTTGGCAGTAGATCAGCATAATCAAAGTAAAGTCCTCTTTGGAGAGCTGTGAACATAATGGAAAAGTAAGTCATATATTTACCATGCTGTAATAGAATATTTTGTAATAACACTCATTTTGAAGCATTGCCAAGGCTTTTGCAAGAAGTAATGGAAATGCTGTGTTAGTGTGAATAAGAAACGATGATGCTCTCTAGCAATAAAATGAATGATACTATTCTGTATTGCCATTGCCAGAAAATTTATACTGACAAGTATACTCATATAATTCATGGCATGACATAGAACATTGTATTGTCTTGTCAAATAAAGAAGCATTTTAATTTAAGATAAATTATACTTTATAGACTAATGCAGTCCTAATAAATCATTGATCAAAGATCTAGTATTAAGATTATTTTATTAAAAAAGATGAATATTTAGTTTTCAAATGCCATGATTATAAAAATGTTTTAAGCTTTTGGGATAATATCTAAAGAGTTAAAAAAGTGAGACTAGTATGAAAAGAAGTTTGTCTGGTGACATTAATTTTTTTAAAGATTTATTTATTTATTTATTTGAAAGTCAGAGTTACACAAAGAGAGGAAAGGCAGAGAGAGAGAGAGTTGCCTTCCATCTGCTGGTTCACTCCCCAGATGGCCGCAATGGCTGGAACTGCACTGGTCTAAAGCCAGGAGCCAGGAGGTTCTTCCAGGTCTCCTACATGGGTGCAGGTGCCCAAGGACTTGGGCCATCTTGCACTGCTTTCCCAGGCCCATAGAAGAGAGCTAGGTCGGAAGTAGAGCAGCTGGATCTTGAACCAACACACATATGGGATGCTGCCGCTTCAGGCCAGGGCGTTAACCCACTGAGCCACAGCGCCAGCCCTGGTAACATTAATTTCTAATAGATTCAGGTTGCTTCATATGAGTGTTGTATATTCTTTAATGAAAAATTATTTTGACTTGATGCATTAGCAAGAATTGTAACGTTCATGAAGTTATTGTAAGCACACCTTTTACCTGAACTGTAGAATGGTTGTTTTATCATAAATAGCTCATTAAATAGCATCATCCCAATTTCAGTAGGTTTCAGTCAGCAAAAAGTAGATTAAAATAATAAAAATATGCTAATATATACCAATTCTCCTGTCTTTTTTTTCTACAAGAATATTGTAGGGAATTATTCCATGATTAATAATATCTTAGAAACTAGCAAAAACTACTTTATATTAAAGTTTATTCCCGCTTTAAGTATTTATTAATTGGCAGGAATCAGAAAAAATATTTTAAATCTCTAAAAATTTGATAAATGTATTAATATCAACAAATTAATAAATGAGAAAATTTACATAATATTTCTTAAACTGTACAGCTACTGTTTTTAAATTTAAAAAGCATTGGTTTATCAAAGCTATTTGACAAATTATGATTTTTATAATTTCTCTGTATATTTTGGTGTCAAAACTTAATGAGAGTCAAATGTGTATCCTTTGAGATATCCAATCTTTTTAAATTTAAAACAAATGATCTTGAAACACACCCAAGTATGTAAGTGATACCCTTTAGGAAGGTAAGAGATGCACAGGCAAAGGAAAATATTAATTGTTATTACTAAATCTGACCATAAAGCATTAGTGACTGTGATTTGTGGATCAGATGTATAATTGATTAGAGTTCTTTCTCTGTCTAAATTTTAATTTAAAAATCTTCTCAATGAGTAAACAGTAATTCTTTTTTAAATTATGGGTTAAGTACTTGAGAGTATAGATTTATAAATATTTCTCTAAGTATTGCAATGTATTTTATACAATGATCTGTCATCCACAAATGTAAGCTAATTCCTTTTTAATTCATAGTTACCAAAGAATTAATTGTATTTACAGTCTCTCAGAGACATAGTGTCAACATTAAATGACTTTCAGAAGCCAGAAGCATCTTGGAAATCATCATTATCACAATATACTCTTCACTCTTTCATGATCCTGAGTGCATTAAGATAAATGACCACCATTATTATTGGGGGTAAGTTCCAAGAATTTAAGGCATTTCACAGAAAAAGGAACCCAAGAATGCTTACATCAAAATAATCAAAACTTATAAATAGATTTTGCTACATGGCAAAGAGGAATTAAAGTATAGATGGAAGTTAGTAGCTCAACAAATGATTTCAAAATGTACTGGTTTATTCATTCACCCAGTGTAGTCACAGAGATTTTTAAAAGCAGAATTAGACACAGAGAAAAGTGTCAGTGTCATAAGAATGTAACACGGACCACACTCAGCTGATCATTGCGAGCTTCATGATGGCAGACACTGAGAGCCAAGCAGTGTGCAGGTCTTTGTGGGGAGCAACTGGGAGCAACTCGGACTAGACTGTTACTGGAATTAAGACTTATTCTATGCATCTGCTCTCCCACAATATGGCGCTGGGAGAGGAGTAAAAACAGCTTCTACACAGCTGCCTCCAGTTCAACCAATAAACAGCAGGACCTGCTCCTGATTGGAGGAGAGCAGTGTACTCGGCGTGTGGGTAGCAGAGTTGGGATTGGCGGAAGAGGACTATAAAGGAGGAGAGAGACAACATGCACCAGGAACATCTGTCTGAAGGAACACCTGTGCAGCCCCTGAGAGAGCCGGCCGGCGGTGTGCCGCTCCCCCGCGGAAGTGGGGAAAGTGGCAGGGGAAACCGCCCTTCCACGGAGGTGGAAGGGTCAGTAGCCAACCCGGGAAGAACCAGCAGCAAACCCGGGGAGGGCCAAGCAGACAAAAGAACAGCGCAGGGTCCTGTGTTGTTCCTCCACGAAGACGGGGAGCGACAGGTCTTAAAGAAGCTTCACAAGGTGAGAAGAAGGATCCTCCACAGGGGCCTTAAGCCAGGTGCACAGTCCTGCTGCAACCTTGATTTTAAAGTGAGACTCTTCAGATTTACTGCTCCAGATAGTTAAGATAATAAATTAATTTTATTTTCAGTATCTCAGCTTGTGAGAGTTACTTTCAGCAGCAAAAGAAAGCCAGAGAATAGGTATATAAGCAGCGCAGTTTCCTAATTTATTATTTGCTTTGTCTCTTTCATTTTTGCGTTAGAGCCTCATTACCTTCAAAACTTTTCAATTGTGATTGTTAAAATTTACTGTATATGAATTGGGCAAAGAGAGAGAGAGAGAGAGAGAGAGAGGTCTCCCACCTACTGCTTCATTTCCCCAATGCCTGCAACAGCCATGGTTGGATCAACATTTAGCCAGGAGTCAGGAATTCAGTCCAGGCCAGTCACATGGGTGGCAGGGACCCAACTGCTTGAGTTATCATCTGCTGCTTCCCAGGTCAGGAATTGGAAGCAGAGATAGGATTTAAACCCAGACACTCTGACATGAGCTGTGAGCATCCCAAGTGGTGTTTTAACTGCGGCATATAACAACATCCCAACAATTGGTTTTTTTGGCTCCTCTCCTAATTATTATTATTATTATTATTATTTTTTTGGACAGGTAGTTAGACAGTGAGAGAGACAGAGACAGAGAGAAAGGTCTTCCTTCCATTGGTTCACTCCTCTAATGGCCACTATGGCTGCTGCTGCGCTGATCCGAAGCCAGGAGCCAGGAGCTTCCTCCTGGTCTCCCATGTGGGTGCAGGGCCCAGGCACTTTGCCCATCCTCCACTGCCTTCCTGGTCCACAGCAGGGAGCTGGACTAGAAGAGGAGCAACTGGGACAGAATCCAGCGCCCCGACTGGGAATAGAACCCGGTGCACTGGCACCACAGGCGGAAGATTAGCCAAATGAGCCGTGGCACTGGCCTATCTCCTAATTATTGTTAAGAAACTCATATATTTATTAATGCATATATATATGAATATGTACATAGACATACAGATAGCTGTAATATTCTTGTGTGCATGCACACATGTGTATATTTGATTTCAAAGTTCTATCTGCGCATCATTGCTCCTGGTTCCCTATGGGAAAGCTGAGTTTTTCAGATAGCAGCCATTCTGAGATTGGAAAAGTTGTGAAAACAGTGTCTCAATTTTTAGCTATGGTATTCATAGAACGGTGTATCTGTAAATGAGGGAAGAGGAGAGACAAGAGAAAATCTAAATGCTACTCAAGTTCTAAAGGTTAAGAAATGAGTAAAATAATATCAAATGTTCAGTCATGAAAGAAAAACAGTTGAATAAATAGAGCAATTGCAATACAATGACTTGAGGATAGGAACACAAAAGTAAATACATCTAAATATAGTGGCACAGGGGAAGGATGTAATAGGCCAGACGGTTGTTTTCAGAGTCTTGATTGTTAGGACTTTGAAGTAGCACCAGTTATTTGATATAATGTAAATGATGCAAACTCTCAGAGCCATTTTCTATTTATTTCTGAATAAAAATAAGATGACAAAACCTGGGTTTCAAATTCTGCTCTCCTGTTAAATATTAAGTGATATTATATAAGTTTTCATATCTCTAGAGTCAAATCCTTATATAAAAAAGAAATAGTTTGATTAGGTGAGCTGTGAGGTCTCTGTGGCATTATTCAGTGAGTCTGTGATTCAATTATTTATCTGACTTATAAACTAATACCCATTTGTTACTAAGCACATTGTCGCCTAACCTCCTTCCCTCCTTCTCTCCTTTCCAAAAACACACAAGCTCATTCTTTGCTACTGTCCAAGCTTGTAACCTTCTTAGGAGCACAAAGGCCAAGAATGATCTATCCTGCATTTGCTGAAATGTTTTTGTTGACTTTCTGGATGTCCCAGATATATGCCTCCTCCCCCCACCCAGTTATGTGCACATTAAATGAAGCTAATTTTTGCCTGTGACTTTTCATTCTTAAGACTCAACATTTCTCCAGTGTTCCAGATTTGTCAAGTGTGATTAGTCATACCTGTAAACCAATCATGCCACAGAATACATAAAGGCAAATCATGTTTATTTCCTAGATAGTATAAAAAATCTTGTGTTGAAATTCAGTGAAAGCACATTTTTGCTTTAAGAAGTAGGAAAAAATCAAAAGCGTATTTTTAGAATTTTTGCAAATTCCATTTTTCACTGGGTAACACTATAGATCCACTAGCACATCTTTAGTATTTATTCATTTTTTTGTTCTTTGAAAATCAGATATCACCCATCTACTGGTTCACTCCTCAGAGGCCTGCCATAGACAAGACTGAGTGAGTTCAAAGCCAGGAGCCAAGAAATCAATCTAGTTCTTATACATGGCAGGCAAGGACTCAAATACTAAAGCCATCAGCCACTGCCTGGCAAGGTATACACTAGCAAGGGGCTGGAATTGGGAGCACCGCTGGGACTTGAACCCAAACAATGTGCATAGGATGCCAACATCCCAAGTCCCTTAACCATTAATCCACCTCAAGCATGAGTAACTTAGTAAAGTTTTTATTTACTGGTGACAAGTAAAGAATACAGTGGGAAGATAGTTTCTGAAACAAACAAACAAAAAACCTGCTTCCCCAAGAAGCAATATGCCTGGACATTCATAGTAAGAGCTAGCGGAGTGTCCAGGATACAGCAGATGAGGAATGGCGGGTTGCTTCCTGCTCATTCCATGTTTGGGATGGACCAGATCCCTATGTGTACAATTTTGCAAGATCAGCTTTCTTGGAACACCTTTTGGAAAACAACCTCCAGAGAGTACTTATTAGAACCTGTTCAGATTTTCTGCTCCTTTTTGCTACATCCTACACTGTGAGTGCACAATGAACACAGTCCTTCTTCCCTTCCACAGTAGGCTGAGTAACACCAGGCAAAGATATCAGCTCATAATCCCTGGGACCTGTAAATGTTTTCTGATAAGGAGGAACAGACTTTGCAGATATGGTCATGGATATCGAGTTGGTAAATTTTCTTTGATTGTCCAAATGGGCCCTCAATCCAAACACAAGTCTTCTTGTGTGAGAGGGGCAGGGAGATTGTGCACATACACAAAGAGGACCCTTTGATCAACATTCTGTTCCCCATCCTTCCTGCTCCTACCAAGCCCCTGGTAACCATCATCCTATGCTCTAGTTCTATGAAACAAACTTTTCTAGATTTCACATACAGGTGTGATGATGCAGGATTTGTCTTTCTGTGCCTAAATTATTCATTCAACATAATGTCCTCCAGTTCCATTCATGTTGTTACTTTTTAAGTACTGTGTAGTATTTCATCATGTATATACCTCATTTTCTTTATCCATTCATGGATATTTAGGCTGCTTCCAAATCTTGGTTACTGTGAATGTTGTTGAAATGAACATGAGAGTACAGCTATCTCTTCCACATACTGATTTCAATTTCTTTGGGTATATACCCAGAAGTGGTGAGACAGGATAACAATAGGATTAACAAAATCAAGCCCTTCCCACCCTGAATATATCTTTCTCCCAGCAGAACATGCATCTCTCTCCACCTCCAAAGCAATCAGGAGCAAGGTATGTCCACACCATCCACACCCTAGTCCCAAAAGACCTCCACCGCCCTATTAGGAATTTGCCCAACCACACACACGCTCAGTGTTAACAGAGACATGAGCTTCCTCAGGGGCCAGTCATGGCCACACATTGCCACTTTGAATGTGTTCTGTACAAAAACAGCAGACCCTCCTGACTAGCACAGAACACAGAACGGGTGCAAATCAAAACGCTGTGTCTGAAGAGGGATGAGCCGAATATTGAGAGGGCCCAATCACATCTCCCCAGTGTCATAAAAACCCCTGTCCAGCTCCCTTTGGAGATACAGTCCATGGAATCTCTTCCCACAATACTAATCCCTTTTGCTGATGGTGAGCCCACAGGAAAGCCTGCCGGGTTGATCATCAGCTTCTTGCTTTCTCTTGGCAAGCGAGCCAACAATCCCTGCACTCAGAGGGATTTGGTCCAACCCAAAGATGAATGAGCAGGAATAACCCTGACATTCCTCATCTGCTATATCCTGGACACTCCCCTAGCCTTTGTTATAAAAGTTCAAGTTAATTGCTTATTGGGGAAGCAGTTTTTTTTTCCCCCAGAAACTGTCTTCCCACTGTTGGATCATATGGTAACTCTACTGTTAGCTTCGTGGAACCACCATAGTATGGTCTAAAATTACAGAACTAATTTACATTCCCACCAAAAATGTACAGAGTTCCATTTTCTCCCCATCTTGTCAGCATTTTTATCATTCATGCTTTTTACAACAACCATTCTCATTGGTGGGTGGTGATGACTTCTTGTGGTTTCAATTTGCAGCTCACTGATAAAGACATTGAGTATTTTTCACATGCCTTTGACATTTTGCATCTATTATATTTAACGAATTGACTCTGATGTGTTATTGATGACAACTTGTAGAATATAGATGGAAGTTATGCTTTAAAAAATAAAGTAGAAAAAGCTGATTGGTCAATTATCACCTAGTAATTGATTTAAATGTTTCTGCCTTGTAAATCATTCCTGGTACATTTTCAATTTTTTTCTATTTCAAGGGTAATGGGTCAATGCTTCGTTGGGATTTAATATTATCACATAGTAGATTAGTGCTATAAAACTTTTCATTATATATAATTTCATTGCCACTTCGGAACAAGGAATAATAATTGTGCAGCTTACAATTATAAACTATAATAGTAAAGTCATTTTGAATAATACATATATAAATGTAACAACTTTCACAACTTATAGAATATTAAACCAGTTATCTGAACTGAGCCCTTGTTTTTGTCAATTTTGTTTTATGGTCATTTTAGATATATGGAAAACTGTCAGAGAGGATACAGAGGGCTCCCATATTTCCCATGCATTTTCCTCTATTATTAACTTCTTACACACCAGTGGTATATTTACCAGAGTTAATAAACAGATAGTGACATGTTACTAAGCATACAACTTATTTATATTTCCTCATTTTTAACCTAGCATTCACCTAATTACTGAAAACAATGCTGAAGTTAAATAAAAGAGTGTAAATACAGGCACGATGTTCATGCTCATGAATTTAAGGACTCGATGTTGTTAAGACTTCAGGTTTTTCCAACTTAATCTGTAGATTTGATGCCATCCCAAAGAATATCTCAGTAAATCTGTAGCTGTGACAAAGTAACTTTTAAGTGCATTTGGAAATGCAAAATAATTAGCATATCCAAAACAAGGCTGAGAAAGAACAAATTTGGGTGTCACACACCACCTGACTTCAAATGCTATTACAACGTTACACTGAATAAAATGTTGACCACAACAGGTCAAAAATTGATGCATAAGCAGTGCACAGAATACAATGCCCAGAAAGAGACCTGAATATATATAGTCAACAGAGCTGTTACTAAGATCAAGAGTCTACACAAAACATGAAGGGGAACAGTTGGACATCCGCATGCAATAAATGAGGCTAGACAGCTACTTTACAACTTTCACAATCATGAAATACTAGTGATTGCAGGCTTACAAGTAAAACACATGACTTAAAAACTCCCAGAAAAGCATCAGAGAAAATGCACAAACTTGAGTTTGGGTCATAAGGTTTACATGCAACAACAGAAGCACAATCCAAGTTAGAAAACATTGACTAATTGACTTAATTAATTTTTGTAGTTTTACATGTAGGTTTTCTATAAACCTATCTATTTTCAATAGATGCAACAAATTTCATACAGTATATGCTCTCCTGTCCATTATTAGCATATGTTTTCTATATCATTCTGTAGTCTTTATGGATTCTGTGCCATTTGTTAGAAAAGTGTGTATATAATTACTTTTAAATGCAAATGTAGAAAAGCAGTTAGTTCTTAGATCAAGTTGTGGTAATTTTGATATTTTGCTAGAAAGTGTGTGATACATATTTTATTGACTTGAAAGTAATAACCGTAACACCCTTGTTGCATATTTTACCAAATACTGATTAGAAGCAAACATTTGTAAGACTGGGAAGACTGAAGAATATTTCCATGAAGAATTGAGGTATCTGTGAAGTTATAGCTGTAGACACAAAATTAGTGCTGCATAATGCTTTATCTGGCACAGAGACTTTCTATGAGAGAAAAAGGATGCGAGTCTAAACAGTGGCTAGATTTGGGGAAAGATTCCAAGTGTATCCCAATGCCTGGAATTGAATAGCAATGTGTTCATGCTACTAAGAGTGTGGGCTGTTAGTGCTTCTTGGTTCAGTTGTCAGATTGTCACTAGCTTTCTGGGTGACATTCTTCCTGAGCATTGGTTTTCTCATCTTTCAAATGAGAATTCATTACCATTTTCAGGAGAATTCTTGGACTAAATAAAAAGTGCTCTGTAAATAATAAATATTCATTGCTTTCGACACTCATTATATTCTGAAATCTCATGTAAGGAATAAATTATAGTGCACCTCAAGTGCAAATACTTAAACATGTGTTTTAAAATAGTCCCAAATTTATGAATTTATGATTATTTAAAAATAAAAAAATCTTTTTTGACATACACATCATTAAATAAGAAAATGATCTCAATTTGATTTAAATCCAAAAATCTTCTTGATAAAGTTACGTATATAAATTGACAAATAACAAAAACAAACCATTGCCAAAACAAAGAAGATTTTGTAAGATCCCTTGTTAGGAAAGTGATGTTTAGGTGACATACAGTTATGTGGTCCATTATTAAAGATAATGTTTTCAAATATTTTTTAATCTATGGAGGAAAGATAAAGTTGTGGGCCCACAAATATTTTAATTACATCATTCATTAAAATATTTCTAGATGAGGTTTATGATTATATTGCTATGATGGTTTTTGCATCCTATCACATAAAATAAACGATGCCCAGTCTAGATTAGACCACATATGCTTTCCCACCCTTTCACTCTCTCTGTCTGACTGCCTTCAGGTCTCTTGCCCTTGCTCTCTTTCCTTTACAGAGAGGTAGGCCCCAATTGATTTTGGAAACAGATCAAATGAGAAGCATAAATTTTTTGGCACTGAAATAATTGAGGAACACTTATAGAATACTCGCAGAAATGCTGAAACATTGGTACATGTACCAATGCCATCTCACTATCAAAGTGATCAGTTTCAGTTCGATCATAATGATAGGATTAAGAGTCAAAGGGATCACATAAACAAGACTAGTGTCTGCTAATACTAACCGATAAAATTAAAAAGGAGAGAACAATTGAACATGGGAAGCAGGATACACAGCAGACTCATAGAATGGCAGATGTCCTAAATAGCACTCTGGCCTCAGAATCATCCCTTAAGGCATTCAGATATGGCTAAAAAGCCCATGAGAGTATTTCAGGCATGGAAAGCCAAGACAATCTGGCCAAAAAACAAACAAACAAACAAAAAACTAAATGAAAGATCTCTGTGAGTGAGATTCCAGCGCAAAGAATAGGCCATCAAATAAGGAGATACCTTTCTCTGAAGGGAGGAGAGAACTTCCACTTTGACTATGATATTGTCTAAATAAGATTGAAGTTGGCAAACTCAAAAGGCTTCCATAGCCTTAGCAGCTCATGACAAGAGCCTTGGGTGATTACTGACGCCATCAATAAGAGTGTCAATTGTTAAACAACAACAGGAGTCACTGTGCACTTACTCCTCATGTAGAATCTCTGTCCTTAATGTGTTGTACTAGGTGAATTAACGGTATAACTAGTACTCAAACAGTACTTTATACTTTGTGTTTCTGTGTGGGTGCAAACTGTTGAAATCTTTACTTAGTATATACTAAATTGATCCTCTGTTTATAAAGATATTTGAAAATGAATTTTGATGTGAATGGGATGGGATAGGAAGAGGGAGATGGGATGGTTGTGGGTGGGAGGGTGGTTATGGGGGAAAAAGCTGCTATAATCCAAAATTTGTACTTTGGAAATTTATATTTATTAAATAAAAGTAAAAAAAAGTAAAAAAAAAAAAAGAAATGCTGAAACAAATACACTTATTTAGAGATGAAATCAATTCTCTGTGATAGACATGACTTGGTGCTGTCCTGATTGAGTCCAGTGCTTTTGAGGTTGAGTAACTGAAAGGAGATACAGCCCCTTGAACTCTGCACTCCCTCTCAGGCTCCTTGTATGTAACAAAAAAAATTCTCCTTTGTCAAAGTGTGACTTGTCTTAAAAACAAACAAAAAAGTGTTAACAATTATTAAATACAATATTTGACGAATTAATAGGTAAAATCAATTATTAGAAAATAGTCACATTTTCAATAATGGTCCATCTTGCCTGTTAAGACATTTATGTTTGGGGCCAGTGCTGTGGCACAACGGGTTAATGCCCTGGCCTGAAGTACCAGCATCCCAAATGGGCGCTGGTTCTGGTCCTGGCTGTTCCACTTCCCATCCAAGCTCTGTGCTGTGGCCTGGGAAAGCAGCAGAGGGTTGCCCTAGACCTTGGGTCCCTGCACCACGTAGGAGACGCGGAGGAGGCTCCTGGCTCCTGGCTTCAGATTGGCGCAGCTCCAGCCCTTGTGGCCAGTTGAGGAGTGAACCAGCTGATGGAAGATTTCTCTCTCTCTCTATCCTCTCTCTGACTCTCTTTTCTCTGTGTAACTCTGACTTTCAAATAAATAAATTTTAAAAAGACATTTATCATTACATAAACATTTTACTAGGCAAAGTCCGACTTTCATGAACACAAAGGTTCTGCTGCCACCAAATCGCTTACCAGCATTTCATTACGTATTTTCTGTGAGATATTTTGGCCCTTAATATTATACAAAAGTTGATAAAGTTGACCAAAAATCAAATAATTCAAGCCTTAAAATGAACTTAAACTATATATTTTGGAAAAAAAATTAATGATACATAAATTTAGAACAGCAACAGAAATCTGGAATTACGACATAACAAATGGTTATTTAATATGCACTACATCCATAGCATTTTTCCAAGGTAGAAATAAAACTCTAAGAATAATAATTGTAAAAATATATAAAGAGAATAGTTTAATAAGACAACATTTTTCTGATACGAAATGTGAGTTTTACTCCAATCATTGATTAAACTCTCTTCCAGGTTACTAAAATTTCCAGGTTAAGTTGCTTTTACTGTTTAAAGAAGATGGATAGGGAGAAGGAAAGCCTGTTTGTTTATTTTCCACTAATGGATATTTTTAAATAAATTATTGAAAGAGCAAAAAGAGCAGCATCAAGCTCTCTGTGCCATCATAGTTCTGTTTCTAAAGAATCTATATAAAAAGAGAAATAGAGGAAGTCCTGCAAATTTAAACCAGGGTTTCTGTTCCCCAATGGTGAGTGATGCATTAAAAAACATATGTCAGTGACAAAGTGCCTTTTGTAAGGTCTAACTGCAATGAAAGCTATTCTCATCAGTATTTTTTATTTAATTTCTGTTTCCACTTTTCTTCAGATGGACAGTTCAGGATAGGATTATTTGCTGTGAAATTTGATGCAGAAATTATTTTTAAGTTGGTTTTTAATCATGATCATGACAGATTTAAGCACTAATTTAAACAAATTAAAATTCCTTGCAGCTGTTGTTATTGCCTTTCAAAGGCCTAGCGTTCTCTCCTTGCCTGGATCTTCTCAACAGGCTTTGCTTTGGGGAGGACTTTCAAGGCAACTCAAGGTTATGAGAGCTGCTGCTTTTGGAATCTCATGTGGAGGGATTTTGCCATGTGTATTTACTGTAAATTATTGATGGGTGTAAGTGATTCCAGATTGGCAATGAGCTATGTGATATTCACTGTCTTAATCTCCCTCAATTAAGCCAGGGATGCTCCATTGGGCATCTCGTCCCTAGACTCAAAGAATAATACACATATGGAAATTACTTACTTAGTAGACTCAGACAACACTGTGAAAGTTAATATCATGATAATCTTAAGAAATAGATTGTTATAGTAACTTTGTTAGGTGGCTAAAGCCTCAAATATTAACCAAATTTTTGGCTTACAGAAAAAAAATCAGAATTGGCGAATGGTACTTCTGTTTGCTTATAATGTTCTAGTGAACATTAGAGCTATCACGTTTGTACCTTTTACAATGATGGTGGCAAAATCACATTGCCATAATCTTTTTTTTTTAAATATGTGAACCCCATAAAGCTATGTCTTAACTCTCCAAATAAAGGAAGAGAAGTAAAATGGAGGAAAATAGTTAATGAGCACCCACTATGAATCACGACTTGCACCCATGCCGTAGAGAGACCTAGGATTCTAAACCAGTGAATTAGAATGAAAGCAACACATTCATACCACACTGTATCTATGTCAAGACAGGAATTTGTGTAAAATATTTCCCTATTTTATAGTCAATGGAAAGAAGACAGTGAAAAGTAGAAATCTAGGGTCTTGGGGGGATGAAAGAAAATATTCTAAATTCCTTTCAGGTTAAGAGTCTTGATTATATAAAAGGGAATTCTAAATGGTAGAGTCTCACATCATTTTGCCAACAGAGTAAAGGGTACAGGATTTTATCCAGAAATGCAAGAGAAATGAATTTCAGTGTTAACATAACTGAAGCAGAGATGGATTAGTGGCATTTTATTTAATATTATCAGATTGAAATGGCATAAATATAATATCATTTATTAGCCAGTTTTAGCATTTATATTTAAATAAAGCTTTATAAAAATAATAGCTTATTTGATAAATTCAACATATGATATACTCCCCAAAATCCATTTTATTTGCAACAACAAACACTATTGCTTTGGCCTACAGGCAAGATATTAGAATGCTACCAAATTTACTTAACATCTGGTCAAGCTTCCCAAAAAAAAAGTCAAATGTCAATGGAAATGCTAAGTACTATATAAAAATTAGATTTAATAATATGTGTCAGAAATAATTATTACTGATTTTTATATTTAATTCCTTCCTTAAATAAGAAGGGCAATTTGTAATTCCATTATAAGTTAAGTTGGTTTTAGAAAATATATGTATGGTTAAGATTAAAAAAATTAATTAAAATGTGTTGATTTGAAATTTTTTCACACTTGGATCATTACCAGACATAAAAAAGTACATAAGCAAATTTTTAAAAATTTAACATGTAATATAAAAATTAAGAAGCATCCAAATAGCCTCTATTTCATCCAATAATCCAAATACATAGCTCTTTAATATATATAAGGTAGAAAAATCTGACCAACGCTGTGGTGTAGCGGGTAAAGCTCATTCGGGTCCCAGCTGATCCACTTCCGATCCAGCTCTCTGCTATGGCCTGAGAAAGCAGCAGAAAATGGCCCAAGTGCTTGGGCCCCTGCACCTGTGTCAGAAGACCTGGAGGAAGCTCCTGGCTTCTGGCTTCAGACTGGTACAACTCCAGCCATTGCAGCCACTTGGGGAGGGAACCAGCGGATGAAGGATTACTCTTTTTTCTCTCTCTGCCTCTCCTTCCCTCTCTGTGTAACTCTTTCAAATAAATAAAAAAAAATTAGAAAAATCAAGTGTTTTCACCTCTGAACTAAAATTTTAATCAGCATAGTCTCAGGAGAAAAACAGAAGAAATTGGTGCAGTCTGCAGTCTGTGAGGAAGGCAACATGTCAGTTCTCCTGAACCTGCATGGAAAAGCCACTACTGCTGTAACACCGGGGTGTGGATTAGAGACTAATACACTAAAACCATGCAAATTAGGATATCAATTCTCACACTGCATTAAAAGAAACTTTAGTGAGGGAGGCAGCACTGTGGCACAGCAGGTAAAGCCACTGCCTGCACCTGCCACAGGTACATTCATATGGACTCTGGTTCCTGTCCTGGCTGCTCCACTTCTGATCCAGCTCCCTGCTAATGGCCTGGGAAAAGCAGCTGAGGATGGCCCAAGTGTTTGGACCCCTGCCACCCACGAGGAAACTCAGATGAAGCTCTTGGCTTCTTATTTAGTCTTGGTCATTCCTGCCATCTGAGAGAGTTAATCAGTAGATTATAAAGATTCTATCTCTCTCTGTCTCCTTCCTCTCCCTCTCCCTCACCTTCTCCCTCTCTCTCCATCTCCATCTCTGTGTGTGTGTATGTGTATGTGTGTGTGTTCCTCTCTGTAGCACTTACTTTCAAATAAATCTTAAAGGAATAAAAAAGTGGTGAAATGCAGACACAGATAGCGAAATGAATACTTTTGAACACAGTGGCCATACTTACCTGTACTTGCCTTCCCCAATCCTGTCCCTCTGTTTGTGAACACTTCATGGAACACAGTGCTGGATATGGGGTGGACAAAACTGATTGAACAATTCAAATTACCATGATATACTTGAAAAAAAAATCCTAGGGAGAAAAATGTGGGCAAACATTTCCTTCAGTGGAACAAAGTGGAGAGAAAAACATGTTGAAGAACTAGCATTTCTATTTATTGTAAACGCATGCATAATGAAACATCCACCATGACTGAATAACATCTATGTAGCTAAGAAAACATTAATTCTTTTAATCTCCAGGGAAATTTTTTACTCCATATTTTAGATTTTACCTTCAGAGTTCCATTCCAAAACTGTGAACAAAGGAAAGGACACAGGAAAAAAAAATTTTAAATGGATTAGCTTTTTTTTTTTTTTCCAAATTTATGTCATAAGACTAAACTGCTTGCTTATTGTCAATTTGGCACATAAATAAAATTTCTCTTCTCATCTATGAAAGTCCGCCATAATAATTCATATTCTAAGGAGAAACACATTAAACTTTTCACCTCACAGTGGTGATGCTTAATACATTGCTGTTCTAAATATTTACCTGTCCATGTAATTTTTTTCCCTTATCTGATGTACACACTTTAGTGGTGAGTGGCTAAGGCTGCTAAGATAAAAACAAAAGAAATCATAAGCTGTTGATTGCAACTGTAATTTAATAAAACCTTCAAGCAAAGTTATAGGACATGTCTCATTGACTATGATAATAACTAAAATTGTAACACATGTACACTTTTCTGCTGAGCAAAATACCAACAACTCTCAGTAATGGATTTAAAAAAAATTCTCCTTATAGTTCAGTGGTGTGATTTCCACTCTCCGTTGAAAAAGCCCAACAGGCAGTGAAAAGAAATGGACTTTAAAGCCATGCTGAAGACAAAGTATCCGTTGGAACGGTATCTGTTTGGACAGTCGTAACTATGATATTAAAGAGACAGGCTGTGCCTGACCTGCTGTTGTTATAACCATAGGCTGGCAACACATCGCTTTAGAGCCTCACAACCTCCCATCATTCGAGATGTGTGGAGGACACATGTTTCCCATCAGAGTGATAGTATTTCTACACCGCTTTCATTAAACTGTCATTTTTTAAACTGCTTCAATTTCAGGCCCCTTTTATCGTTTTGTTAGTTTTAATGTATCTCTCTTTCCTTTGGATGACAGGGAGGTGGCCCTGACTTTAATTGTGTGCACTTGCCACACACACTCACGGAAGCCCTCTCTGGAATGGAACCTAATTGCGAAGAGAGAGGAATATTGGAACAACAGCGGCATAAAGATCACCATTTATTCATGCCGTGGAGACCCAGACATATTATGTATGTATTAAAATGCTTTGAGGTGAAACATTTATGTTATTCACTTTGAAAGAATCAATAGCTTTGATATATTAGTGTAGTAGAAAATATTGTTCATTTAACGCCAAATGGATGTGAGACAGAAATAAAATGGATGTTCAAAACCAACAACCACCTGGCAAGCTCAGAAAACACTCTTGGTGTGATTGAATGAAAAGATCCTTTCTGAAAGTTCAGATTTAACACAGACGTTTACAAGTGTCCAGCATACATCACTTTGATGGCAATATTTACTTGAATTTTCTCATTTAAAATTGCCTGCTGATTTCTGTTTATTTGCATGACTTGTGAAGGGCAGCCTTTAGGATCTCAGGTCACATGAGGTTTGCAGTGGAGAAGTTATTCCTCCATTTATTTGAGAATGGTTTCTGTACTGACCATTATGTAAAAGACCCGATTGATGACAGAGCCATCCTAACTCTGTTCCAATTTTTCCCACACTTTGGTGTGCAGGTATTAAGAATAAAATTTCAAAAGGATTGTTTTAGAATGCTTTGAATTTGGGGATATGTATATATGTGAGATCTACTAAATCAAACTGAGACTGTATTTAAAATCTACATTTAGAATTCCTGAAATTAATGTAAAGATAATAAATTACACCCTGATCATGGTGAAGACTCATTATCCAAAATATTTTTTCATTAACTCATAATTTTTCTTTGTAGATCACAGTTATGGGTTATTATCACAAAAATGACTGTAAATATAGTTTCTGAGATTTCAGTAAAAAATCAAATTCTGTTAAAAGGAACAATAAATTAGGGATAAGTTAGATATAACAACAGTATAAATTGCATTTTTAAGTTGAAATTCACTTTCTAGATTATATTTTGATTGTGTTGAATGTTTGTTGAAGGAAACAAACAAAATATTTTATTTCTTGTGTATTTTCTTTTTATGTCTGTCCTGAACTGAATGAATAATCCAGAAATTATATCAAAAGAGATGCATTTCTCTCTTTTTTTATTAATGGACAACATATATTAGGAAATTTAATTCATCAAGCTCAATAATTCTCAGAGCTGTCATAGAGTGACAATGGACACTCCATGCCTAAGCATAGGCACTAGGCACAGGTATGTTTCATTATTGGAATGCATTTGAATTGTAATTAAATGGATATTCTTATTAGCCTATGCTATAATTTCATTTAATTATGTGATAACAGTTCTTCAGCAAGCATTTATTAAAGAAACCCTCAACTGTGGCATGTTTTACAATTTCAATATGCAAAAGAGACCACCAATATAAAATATATTTTCATATAGTGAGAAACGTTAAAATTGTCCAGGACTACATGCAACTAATCTCCCAAGAAGTATATGAGGACTAAAAAAAGTATTCTTCTTTCTCTTGTCTATCTAAATTTAAAAACATTTTTGTGTCCAAATTTGAACATAAATAAAATTAAGAAACTCTGATGTGCATAACTTCTTCACTCATTAGCATTTACTGACTGCCTTCCAGCTCTCGATTGGCTACTGAAGATATATAAGGTGGTAAAAACAGACGTGCTAGTGCTGTGAAGATGACTAAGAGGGAAAGATAATTTATGGTCATACTTTTAATGTTAATTTTTGCTCATATTTACTTTACTTTTTAAATTTTTTTTTATTTATTTGAGAATCAGTTACATAAAGAGAGAGAGAAAGAGAAGATGGTCTTCCATCTGTTGGTTTACTTCCTAGATGACTGCAGTAGCCAGAGCTCTGCCAGTACGAAGCCAGGAGCCAGGAACCTCTTCTGGGTCTCCCATGCAAGTGCAGGGATCGAAGGACGTGGGCCATCAGCAGAGAGCTGGATCAGAAGTGTAGCAGCCGGGACTCAAACTGGCGCCCATAAAGGATGCCAGCACTGCAAGCGGCAGCTTTACCTGCTATGCCAGAGTACCAGCCCCAATGATACTTTTAAGTAGTTTAAATGTCCCAGCTAATGATGGGAAAATTTTACTTTTTATTCTCCACCTACTTTTAACTGAGTAAAGATGCTTGACTTTTTAAATGAAAACTTAGAAACACTTAAGGATATTGTAAAGAACACTTAGGATCAAAGTGTCTAGCAATTAGTTCTTTTCCGCCAAAGTGATTCTTAGTTTATTTTGCGTGTTATAGTTTAATGTCTGTTTTTTAGGACAATTGTCTATAACTTCACTTTACACTTATAATCAATAAAGAACTTCATATAAATGAAAAATAACTGAGTTCTGTTTTTGTTCAACAGAATTACAAGAAGCTACTTTTCTTGACAAGATATAGGGAGCAAAATAAAGTGATTGATTGTTATTTATTTTCTTCAAATTAAAAATGCATGCACTAATATTTTATCTTAATCTTTGTGCTTAATATTTTAATATTGAATGCTTAAATTGAAAATAAGTAATTTATCAGAATAAAGTTTAATTCTATTTTTCAGCAAAACAAGGTAGTAATTAGGTATGAGATTAATTTAATTCCTAAAAATAGTTGACATAAATAATTTAATTAATCTTCCATTTCATATCATTTTCTGGCAGGATGAAGTATTTTCATTTATATAAAATGTTTAAAATGTATGCACAGAATAAAGCACAATTATTTTATTTTTAAAATAAATATGCTATTTAGCTCATATCATGTGTCACCTATACTTAACTATATATTTACACCAGTCACATAAAAATATGTTTTGCCATATATGAGCAAATTAAATCATTTACAACTAAGAACTTAAAATTTCTTCAAAATATTTTGGGCAAAATATTGCAAGAGAACACCAAATATTTTTTCATTACATGTTAAACTTAGAAGAAACATTTAAATGATATATCCAGTAATTTTATTCAATGAAATAGTCGGAATTTGAGAGTTCAAGGAGACAAATACAGTACAATAATATGTGTTTATCTTTTCAATACTTCTTGGGACTTTTCCCATTCCAGAAGTTTAATTCACTTTGATATGATTTTTTTGAAAAGCACTGAAAATAATGCATTTGAGAAAACATTGCCCATTACTCATTGCGTTATTAAATTTTCTTCTATCATCAATATTCAAAACTAATCATGAAATTGCACATTTACATCTTTTTTCATTCTCAAACAATAAGAGCAATTCTCATCCTAATACTACAGATTTAGATGCTCTCCACAATTACCTCCTATTATTGCCTTTGGAAGATGACATGGGTTTAGAATATGAAATATGATACATCTACATGGTTGGCAGCCTTACACTTTATGGTTATGAACCCATATATGCTGATAAATAGGATAGTTGCCTAACGTCCTTAACCATTGG
Source organism: Oryctolagus cuniculus (assembly GCF_051225735.1). NCBI lineage: Eukaryota > Metazoa > Chordata > Mammalia > Lagomorpha > Leporidae > Oryctolagus > Oryctolagus cuniculus. The sequence continues at coordinate 26,774,037 of NC_142880.1, read as the reverse complement.
TTTGACAAAAGTTTGAAACAAAGTTTCACAGAATTATATTTGCAGCAATACTGACACACACAGACATTTCTTTTTTCTCTATTTTTGTTTTTTGATCTTTTTAAATTTTTCCGATTAGTTTTAATGAATAAGTTTCATTCTTTGAATTTTATGGATGAATATAGTACAAATATGGATTGTTTTACATGTGAGATATTTTCACTAACCAGCACATTTTCTCCAATATCAGAAGCACCTATTTTAGAATGAACCCTATAGACTAAAATTAACATTTGGTTAAATTATGAATAGGGAATAGAGTTTACTCCTTTTTGTTTTGTTTTGAAACAGGTCTTCATGTGCTATTGCTCTTAGACTCAAGTACCACATGTCAGAAAGACCCTAACCCCAAGTACTAGTCAAACCAAAAAGTGTCATCCTCACTATGTGTGGAATTATGTGCCCTACTTTTGATCGCCTGAGGTCATATGAAAACTCTGGTAATAAGTTGGCTAGAACAGAAAAAAAAATAACATGTTCAAATCTTACTACTCCTAAAATTTTAACAAAAGGGGACAATGTTGTGGCATAATGAGCTAAGCCACTACCAACAACACTGGCATCCCATATCAGAGTGTGGTTTCGAGTTCGGCTGCTCTGCCTCCAACCCACTAATGTGCCTGAGTTAGCTGCATGAGATGGCCCACGTAGCCACACATTTGGGAGATCTGGATGGAGTTCCTGGACCCTGACTTTGGACTGGCCCAGCCCAAATTGTTGCAGCCATTTGAGATGTGAACCGAGGAATGGAGGATCGATCTCTCTCTCCCTCTGCCTTTCAAATGAATACATAAGTCTTTAAAAATGTCAACAAAATTTTAAATATAAGCTTACAAAATGTCTAAAAGTAGATTACCCCTCTAATGAAAAATAATATATATTATATATTATATATAATGTATATATACTATATATATATATATATATAGTAGAATTGGGTTTAATGTCCAAAGTGACATGAAAAGATAAAAAACTTTGGCATGAACATTAATATTATGTGATTTGTCTTTATGTTTTTTAAATAAAATAATTACAACTTATAAATAACTTTTATTCTATTTCCTAGACAAGTCTCCCCTCTCTTCTCATGAATATCTAACTTCATAATTAGATATTTATTTGCTTTCAAGTATTCATTAGATATATAAGCATCCAATAATTTATACAATTTCTTTATCTGTCCTTCATTTTACATAAAATCTATATAATTGTCCATAACTTTCTGTTGATTTGCTTTACTCCTCTGTAGCATTTCAATGATAGCAGTTAATACCTATGGAGAGCTTCTATGTGTCAATCACGTTATTCAATATTTTCTATGAATTAATTCACTGTGTCCTCACAAAATTCTTCTGGGGGAACTTTTTATTAACTTTGTTTTATATTTTGTGCTGCTTTATTTATATATTAGATTATATTTTTGTTTTGTGACTTTTATTTTACAGATAACCAAAATGGACCACAGAGGAGTTAACTTGCTCTGAGCTACACAGGTGGTAAGTGGAAGAAGTGGTATTTGAACCCAGACTACTGATCTCACACATAAATCACAGGACACTGCCCTCATATTTTAAAAAATGAAAATAGACTATTAGTATTTACTTTTCTCCTGGTGTCTGCACTTTTTCACCCTTGCAAACAATGATGCAACACATACCCTTGAATATGTCTTCTGATTCCTCTAAAAGAACTCTTCAACGCAGAGGCTTAGCTGTGTCATTGCAGAGTCTTGAGGTAAGCATGTATCCAACAGTGATCTGCCTTGTATGAGTTTTTCCAGCTCTAATATCCTGGGGCTCTAGAAGAACAAGCTGTGATTGTCAATATTTCCTTCCAGCTGGAGATCCCTGGGTATTATTGCTAAGGACCTTCTTTGCCTGGTATGTCTGGTATGCTTCACTCACCTTATATTAATTCTTGCACTTACAACAGCACAGCATCTATGCCTGTGTCAAAGAGGCTTATAGTACCCTAAAAACGAATGGCTAGATAAGATCTCGAACACTGATTTAAATGAGATTTATTGGTAAATGGTAAATGCCTTAGTCTATTGCATGGGGAATACTGCACTTAAAGTTATTTTTCATCTGAAATTCAAGTTTAACTCATTGTACTTTATTTTCAGAAGGTAAATTCGTCAGAGTTAAATGAGAAACTGTTGCTTTTCAGCTGTATGAATTGTGTTGAGGGGACGTGCTGTGGGATCTAGCCACATATTATATGGGGTGCAATCTTGACTTTGTCTTTTAGAACATACTAGATTTTACTACCATGGAAGTAGGTATATATTTTTACCCCACTTTTTCTTAGTAAAAAATTATCAGAAACCTTATCCTTTGTACCATAAGGGTTATAATGTCTTTCTCAACTCAGAATATTTTACTCATGCCTTTTCTTTCATAGGGATAAGCTAATTTGCTTTATTTTACATTTCATCCCTGATGACATAACTTCAAGGTTCATGATCACCTGCCAACTTCCCTTATTTTGTCTCCCCATATCCCTATGTCTGTGTGCATTTTCTCTCAGTTCTGTGACACTGCAATATACTCTGGTAGAGTAAAACTGAGTGGCAGAACAAAAGAAATCTCTGTATGTAAGCTAAATTTACTTCACATTAAGTAAGGAAGAATTCGCAGGTAGGAAAAACCCTCTATGATCCACCCAGCACCTCATTTCATGATTAGAAAAAAAAATATAAAAGGAACGTAATCCAAATAGAATCCTCCTGTCTAGGAAATGAGACTTGGAACAGACAGGAACAAATGACATCAGGAGATGTTAGGAGTTGCAGCCCTGGAGGACGAAACTTCTGCTGCAAGGCGTACTCATTTCACTAGTGAAGTGCTACTTGAACTAATAGCAATTTCTTAGGTGAAAAGAATTTTGATCCTTTTCTTATTTTCCCATTATGAAGTTTGGCATTTTGTCAATTGGCATATCCTACCACGTTGTGCTGACATGTTGTGGAGCTTTCTGCACAAAATATGGAGAGACGCTTTTGTCTGTAAAATAAGCCATCAGCTCAAGCCTGGGATGTTTTCTGTTTTATCAAAAGAAGTGAAGTTGATTACTTGGCCTTGGCCCTTCATCATACATACTACTGAAGAAAAAAGGAGAATGAAAAAAAAAAATGAAGAACACTGATACCCGTGGGAAATAATGAAGTATAAATGCTGCAAAAAGTAGCCAGAAACGGAACAATAATTCTTCCATGAGGACCTCAGTAATAACAAACCATGAGTGATGGGACTTATTGCAAATGGCATGAGTATTGTGGGAGAAGAAAAACTACTACACTGTGAAGGATACCATTTCACATGCCCTGTCTCCTTCCTTTTCTTCACAGGTCATTTGAGCTCTCCTTTTTATTATTCCTCCTTCCAGACAAAAATAAATATTCAGGGAGGACCAAATTCATGCCAAGAACTGACAGGCGCACCAATGGAAATGATATGGCATCTGATTCCAGAAAGACCCAGATGTGTTATAAAGCCAAATACTGCAAACAGTTGCAAAACTAATAGAGAAAGGTCAGCAATGTTCATAGCTGGAGGAGCTACAAACAAAGGCAGAAGCAATGATTCTAGTCCTTAAGTTGGCTATGAAAATACTTACACAGGAAGTGGCCTGTTTGCAGGCTGCACTAGAAGAGTAGTATTTTGTCAGGTAAGAGATGAGGAAGACCATTTCATCTAAACAAGCCAAAACTCTCCCTGTGCGTAAACCTATAGCTTTCTATCTACCTTATCTGTATATCTAAGTATCTATCATCTATCAGCCTATCATCTACCTAACTGAATATAATAAGCTGATTATTAAGCTTATTTTTTGTTTATATTGTTGAAAATGGAAAAGTGTGTTGTGACAAGATTCTGCATAGCTTCATATATCTCATGGAGGAATATGAATGTTATATGAATACAGTGAATGGAAAGCAAGTGAGGCTTCTTAAGAAGGGAGTGTGTTAAGTAATGCCTAAAGGGAAAAGGTGGGTTACCCTGACTTGGTCAGTACACACTGCATCCAAGTGTCACAATGTAGCCAATAAATATATAAAACTTTTGTTCACAAAAGTGAAAAAAGACAAGAATACAACATGTGTCTGTGTGCCTATTTGGTTGTACTTTGAACAGTGGGTGAGAAGAAAAAGAAGCTGCAGGTAATTATGTTAGGAGATTATTATGAGGATCCAGATGTAAAAGAGAATGCAACTTCAAATAAGACTTGGACAGTCTAGACAGAGACCAGGAGATAGATGAGCACAGGGAGTAGAACTGGTAAAGTGTGCTGAAGGGCTGGGTAAGCAGGTGAATGCAATGGCTATGGAAAGGCGGCTACTCTAAAATTTTTCTCCTGTGTAAATGAGCATATTGTCTTCACAGAAGAATATTTTCACAGAGAAATGAGGAAAACAAATGTCAAATTTTGAATCTAGAAGAAAAGTATAAAACTATTTGTATCCTTGCCTCTGCATGTTTACTATAATTCTAACTCTCTACCCTTCATAGAATGAGGAAAATAAACTATGATTATAAAGTCAGATAATTAGTCATGTCTGACATAATTTTTATGTCTACATTTAGATTTGAAGTTGAGATAGTTTGAGATTTTTACATCACTTTCATGTCACAGCTATTGTCTTATGTAGCTAATGAGTAGTCTGTGATGCATTGACTCAGGAGTTGAACATTTAGGGGCTGGGATGAGTTTGGTTCTTGAATGACCCATTAAACTTGACTAATAATTAAGAGCAACACAAGCTTATAAAATTTTAAGTCAATTTCAACTAATCAATTGTTAAAGAAATATGCGAGGACATCAAAATGTTCAAGGAAAATGGAAAACAGTAAGTTTCTAGGCTGGTGTTGTGGTACAGCAGATTAAGTAACTTTTTTGGATGCTAGCATCCACCATTCGAACGCTGGTTTGAGTCCCAGCCATTCCACTTCTGATACAGTTCCATGTTAATGTACCTGTGAATGCAGTGGATAATGGTCCAAGCACCTGACCCTGAAACCCATGGGAGATACTCAGATGTAATTCCAGGTTTCTGGCTTCTTTCTGGACCACTCTCAATCACTACAGCCATTTGGGGAGTGAACCAACAGAAGGAAGAGGATTCTCTCTCTCTCTCTCTCTCTCTCTCTCTCTCTGCTTTTAAAATCAATCATCTTTTTTTAAATGACAAGTTTAATTAGGTACAAATGATTTTAAAATCCCTGAAGAGTTTTTTAACTTCTTTTTATTTGTATATTTATTTTCATTTTTATACAATTCTAAGAACATAATAATATTCCTTTCCTCTCTCCCCACTCCTTCCCTCCCCCTCTTCCTTCCCTCTTTCCTTTTCCTTTTCTTATTTTTTTAGTTTTTTAGATAGCATATTTTAAATATACATTATAGTGAAAAGGCTTAATATTTTCTTCAAGAAGAAGTTTAATAAGTAAAAAGTAAAAAAAATAAAAAATTTAGTTATTGGGAATATAGACAAAAGCTATAAATAATTGAATGGAAACATCATCATTTCACTCATACAGTAAAATTTAAGACAAGTCACAGATCATTAAAACTACAGTAGTATAACATTCTTAACTATTGGTTTCACAAAGATATGAAACAAACTTTTACAAAACTATATTTGCAGCAATACTGAGACAGACAGACATTTCCTTCTTGTTTGTTTTTTAATCTGACATTATTATTGTTTTAAAAGCTCTTGAAAACATACATATTTTTAATGACACTGGCTGCATTCTTTTTCTTAGAAGAATGTATTTATGACAGGTGTTTATTTTTTCATTGTATTCATTTCATATCAGTGTGTATCAGAACCAGCAGAGTCTTGAATTCCGAACTTCAGTTTCTTACTAGTGAAGTGAAGGATGCTCATTTTTTGTTGCACATACCATATCACTAACAGGATATGGAATTCCTTTATAAATGTTAAGTCCTAGATCAATGTAATCTATAATTATTGTTTTCATAAAATATCAAGCACTGAATGAACTCTCTACATGCCCAACCCATGCTTAGATCTTTGCTCACTTTAACAACGAATCTGCCCACAGCTGACCTTTCTTTATTTCCCAATGGACATGAATTCTCCTTTAGCTTTCCCAAACTTAACACTTCTCTCCAAAAAGTACAATCTGCTTAGAGCAGCTAACTTGGGAAGATTAACTATTTAAAGAGAGGCTAGACTCCCCTTGTAGGCAAATATCACAGCAACTAAACTCTGTTTTCTAAGGGATGATCATTTAAATATGTTCACAGTTTCTTTATAGCAGGTTGTAGTAAGGTTTGTCATGGCTTCATGCCCAGCCACAGCAAAACTGAAACAGACTGACCACTCAGACAGAAAGCCACTATTGACATTGCTGAAAGAAAGAAGGAACAAATGGATATATGGACTTCAAGTACTGGGAGAACCTCAATGTGCCATGTGTCTCAGAAGGCAACCAGGGGTTAGTGAGTGAGAGTTGTACAACAGTTCATTGTCTAGGGGGATGAGAACATAAGATCACAGTTGTTACAAAGGAAGACTCCAACTGGCAATCTTTCTCCAATTTGGTGTGTTCCAAATTGATCAATATTACCAAGACTCAAACAACTTTAAGATTTATTTATGTATTTTGAAAGCCACAGTTATGGGGAGAGGGGAAGAGAATAGAGGGAGAGAGAGAGGGAAATCTTTCATTCACTGGTTCACTCCTAATATGGCTGTGATGGCCCCATAGTCGCCAGGTTGAAGTCAGGAGCCAGGAGCTAAATCCAGGTCTCCCAGGGGTGTGTAGGGGGCCAAGCCCCTAGGCCATCTTCTGCTGATTTTTCCCCAGGCTGTTAGCTGGGAGCTGAATTGAAAGAGGAGCAGCCAGGGCAGGAACCAGCATCCATATAAGATGCCACCATCACAGGAGGGTGGCCCTAGGGGCCATGCCACAATGCCTGTCCCAAACATTGGAGTTTTCTTACAAAGGTGACATCTATTCCATTTTCCATTTTTTTCAAGATCAAAAGAATGAAGACCCTCCCACACACACAAAAATCCCACTTTTCACATCACCATAACAGTTTACCAAATATAATTTTAGCATTTAATTCCACCGTCCGATTTTTCTGCAGTTCCCACAAACTACTATCGAACTCTCTAAGTTTGCTAAGACAGGGGAAATCTCTAAGATCCCCAGCTTGTCACAAAGGAATTTGGTGTTCCTAAAACAAGAGGTTTGTCCCATAGCATGGTTTTACTCTACATTGTGCATTTTTTTAACTAAACGTGGATTTTCTTAGAAAATTACAGGAAACTATCATATGAATCAAAGTGATTTTGATAAGCCAACATTCCACCCATTAACATGAAAGAAGCAGGAAAAACTATGAAAAAAGTACAAGTAAAATAGGTATAAGGCTTGGCTAGCAAAAGATATATCCCCAGATATTAAAAATAAAAGAGAAAGGAAAGACAGAGTTCTCAAGGGAATCCAACTTTTGGGGCTAGCAAAGTTTTCAAAGTGAAGTAGGCTCTGAAGTTGGAGTATAATGATTGTTAGAGAACATCCATTGTGCTTTGTGGCTGCAGATGTTGGAGGAGTTCTCCACATTTCTTCATGATGCTCTTCAGTGGCAGCATTATGGCCAATGAGATTTATCTGAGGCACGATTTTGCTAACTGAAAACATAATGCCTTCTAAAATGCTTCCTGTCTTATGGAAAATTCAAAGGAATAACACAAAGATTACAGTGTTCCTGGGCATTTTGGTGAAAACAAAAAGCACTGACAAGAATGAAAAAGGCAAATTTGTGCTCGGTGTGTGTGTGTGTGTCTGGCATGCATTTATTCTATCTGCATGGAGAAATAATTGAGCTACAAATACTAAATTCATATTTAGCTGAGTACCACTAACACAGGAAGATTACTTGAAAGAGGTATAAATGAGAACTATTCAACAGAATAGTGTTCTAATATTTTCTTCCCTCGTCAAGCTTCCAGCTCTAGAAATAAGGTCCAAGTATGTAGGTGTCCCTGAGTATTCCATTTGTACTTGATTCAACTCGGAGTTTCTAGTCTTTGGAAAAGGCGTGATATCTCCTGAAATTTAGAATGTGATGTCTTTATCCCCTACCAGTGGTTGCTCAGGTTGAATAGAATCCACAATTAATAACAGAGGAGGTAATATTTTTGAAGGCATAAAGAAATCTTCATGTACCTGAGGACAAGACTATAAGTGGCCCTCCAAAAGAAATGGATCTCTTAATTTAAGAGTGCATAAAATCCAAGAAATAAAGATTCTGTCTGTCCATCTGATCACTTTTCTGTATCTATGCTCTATTTCTCCTTTTTTTCTGTGTAGATTTTTTTTCCAATCTTAGATTCACAAGATTGAAAATTTAGCTGATACGGAGCTCACAGATTTTTATCTCAATTCTATTCAAAATATAAAGCTGTGATGCAGGAGATGTGTTACTGCAGTGTAATTAGGAGAATCTGAACCTAGAATCAGAATAAATAAGTGTGCATCCAGCACCACTCCAGTCTTCTTGCATTCCCAGTTTAAAAGTCACTTAGCCTCTCTGCTTGGGCTTGGTCTTGCCTACAAGCTCAGTGCTGTATTTCATGTCTTTTTCCATGTGCATGTGCATGTGCGTGTGTGTGTGTGTGTGTGTGTGTGTGAGGGAGAGAGAGTTAACATGAAATTTATAAAAAGTTCTAAATGTAGAAAGTGTAACACACAAGGAAGCCTATCAGCATTTCATTGTGGGTCTTATGATTGCTGATTGAGTGAAATATAGAAACAGAAAGTATTGCCATTATTTCCATATCTAAATGTCAATCTAAAAGATTGGCTAGATCAACTAATTCACCTACTAAAGTATGGGAAATTGAGCCTTAGCATTCTCCCTGCCACAGAGCACCGACAAGAATACTTTATTGTGTTTGCCAAAAGCTGCCTTTGGACAACTTGCATCAAATTCCCATTATTATAGTATAAGAGCCCGCATCCCATTCTAAACTGGATATTTGGAAGCTTAGAGATCTAAGCCAAGGGGCACAGGTTTTCTACAAGCATCTTATGCCACAGTTATGTGTGCTGCTTGAAAATAATCTGATTACAGAAAAATAAAGCAACAACAAAATCAACCATGTTTAGAGCAGTAGCCCAATTTTGGAGACCTCAGTAAATGTTGGAGGAGCTTAAACATGTCACAAAGGAAACTGCTTATCATCTGTTTTGGCAAATATTATATCATGAATAAGGGATTCATATTTCATAGGAGTATTATAATGCAACATCTGGCCTACATTTTAGATTGCCTGTTACCTAAAAAGAGAAGTTTCCCTAATTTGGAGTCTCACTTTTAAAATAATCAATATAATTCTACGTCTATATTTAGGTTATAAACAGGCACTCAGAGAAGTGAGCCATTATACCAAAATTTATAAATGAATGGGAGATTTCTCTCTATTTTAGTGAGTCTTACTATGATTCGTATGGTTTCCAGACCCAATAAACGGGCTTACAATAATATAGTACCTTAACAGGACTTTGAATACTTGATAAGTGATATCATTAAAACATGAAAAATAGTAAAATCCTCTTTAAATCTTTACAATTACTCTTTAGACAAGTAAATGATTTGAAAATAAATATGTTTGTAATTGCATATGCATCCTTCATGGAAGTAAAGTATACAATCTTATAAATGTATTCTCAAAATTCAAGTTGATGAAACAAGTATGTATTTTTTAAAACTATTAATTACTAACAGTTGTTACCTCTCTTGTCGAAATGTAACAGCTACAGTGTTGGCTTGCTAATCTAAACATACATTTAGAAAATCGGTTCTTGGAGCACGAAAAAAAGTGAACTGGAAGAAAACATTCTATTTATTCCATCTATTATTGGCACACTTTTTAAAAATATTTAATGTCCAAATTTTAATTTTTTTGGCTTTTGTGCTTTTCAGAAATTCCCAAGGCTCAAATTTAAGGTTGATTAAAATCAGAAATGTTGTATCAAGTCCCTCTTAAAATATTTACAATAGAAATTTAATTATTTTGTAGTAAAACTGAAACCAAAAAGCACACCTTTTTTCCGATGAACTGGAGCTAACTACAAGATGCTTGTGCCCTGTATCTTAGTGAATTCACTGAGTGTCAGAGAATTGTAAATGACAGAAGCTGAACAGAATGTTTACTTTGAATCTAACTCTCTGGAAAATCCACAGTCATGTATTCACATTTGTCGCATGTTTATACCGTGGTTGGGGAAAGTAGCAAAGGATGCTCACCTAAAATGACAAATCAATGAAGAAGCCATATTCCAAAGGAGCAGAGGGAAACCTAGAGGCTGACCCACCCATATGTATCTGAAGTGTTTACTTCGTTTTTAAAGAACTATTTTATTTTTATTTAAAAAGCAGATTTACAGAGAGTGAGGGAGAGATAGACACACACACACACACACACACACACACACCACAGACACCAGGAGCTTGGAACTCATCAGGATCTCCCATGTGAATGTCAGGGGCCCAAGTACTTGCCATCTTCTGCTGCCTTCCCAGGCACATTCACAGGGATCTGGATCAGAAGAGGAGCAGCTGGGACTTGAACTGATGCCCATTTGGGATGCTGGTGGGGCAGGAAGCTATGTGATCTGTTGCACCATGATGCCGGCCCCAAGTCTTTGCATCTTGACAAGGAATAAAGCACTTAAACCAACAGATACCTTCAACCAACAGAAAGGAACTTTTATTAGATTTTAATCTGTATAAAATGTGTGAATCTCACCAATTCCACATGAATGAAGAAGAAAAACCATCTTCACTTTCACCCAGCAAATGCCAGTTCAGGCGACCGTTAAAAAGCTTTTCTGAGACTCATTGTCCCACTGTAAACAGAACCAAAAAATATCAGTGGCAACAATAATAAAATACTTAATAAAAAGTCCATGCTATATAAAGCTACTTTTTTTTAAACACTGGGTAATAATCAATTTAAGCTTATAATCTTGCTGATTTATTTGAAGGACAGAGACAAGGAGAGAGACTAGGGGAAAGAGTTATCTCATTAGCTGGTTTTACTATGCAAATGCCTACCATGGCTACAAGTAGGGGAGGGCTAAAGCCACACTCCTGGAACTCCAACCAGGTCTGCCGAATGCGTGCAAAAACTCAGCTACTTAAGCCATCATCACTGCCTGCTAGGATCTGGAATCAGGAGAGCTGTCAGAGCTCCAAAGCTGAACTGCTACCCACACCTGTAAGGTACAATTTTGAAAGAAGATTCACACCAGCTGTCTCCTTGAAAAGAATGTTTGTAATACAGATAGGGGCGGGAAGATGGCCATGAAAGACAGGGGATAACTTAAGGGGCAAGAGGAGACCGGTATTGAACAATGAAACTACTGAGGCAAGTGGCATGTGGAAGATTAGGGCCCTGGAGAGAGGAAAGTCCCAGAGAAATAGTTTCCAAACCCCAAGTGCACACCTAGCAGAGAATTGCCACTTGGAGGCCAGGGGAAGCAGGGAGGTTTTCAGAAATAATATAAGACTAGGAGATAGAGCTTAGACTTCATACCCAACCATAATGAAGAGACTTTGGTAGCATCCTGGACCTCCTGTAGAAAATCTAGGAAGATGCGAACCATGAGCTAAAACGTCCAGGTAAGGAGTACTATTTTCAACTTAGAAATAAAGGAAAACCTGAAATAGGGCTGCACTGAAGAAAATGAAGCAAGCAGAATCTGTATAGTATCAAGTAATCTATTAGGAATTATAAGTTATGGTAAGTAGATAATTTAATAATTTGTAGAAATATAACAAATCCAATATTTTATAATATTTAATATATAAGAGTTAATAAAAATTACCAATATGCTATCAGTTACCCACAGTAGAATCAGAGAATCCCTATGTTAAGTGGGCAAAGATATCCAAATAACAATGGCTACTATATATATTTAAATGTAGTAAAAAATGACCGAATGGATGAAAAGGGAAGTTCAAAATATATTTGGAATCCATAACAACAAGAATCCAATGTAAATTTCATAGATGCAACAACCCAGTGGATTTAAGTACTTGTACAAGTTCATAGAAATCCAGGCCCAACAAATAAGATAAGTGGTTTTGAAGTGAGAGCAATGGAAAATATCCAAACTGAAACATTAGGGGAAAATAATGGAAGGAGAGAAGATATGCATGGAGTAGCTAAAAATATTTTTTATATAAAATCAGAGTATAAAAACAGGAGACAAGCAGAGGAATCAGGAAGAAATGCTGAAGAAACATGAATAAGAATTTTCTAAAAATTGATGAAAGATAAAATCACAGGTTCAAGTACCTCAGTGAAGATAAAGCTAGATAAATATAAAAATCACAGATTAGTTCATTATAATAAAATTACTGAAAAGTAGAAAAGGACAAATTATTTAAAGCAAACAAAAATCTATTGGAAATTTCTCTCAATATAAACTGTAAAAAGCAAAAAAAAATGGAATTATAGGTTTAAGGTGCTGAAAGATAAACCATAATCAGTAATGTATTATTAAAAAAAAAGGCAAAATAAAAAGATTTTACGAGAGAACGAGACAGATAGAGGCTGCATGAAATTGTCTACAGATCTGAACAGCAAAATATACTGAAATTCCTGTAGCTTTCTAAGCTGGAGGTAAAACTTTTCAGATAAAAAGATTTAAATAGCAAGAGTGAAAGTTTCCAAAAATGTGAATAAATATGTACAATGAATACAGACAGATCAAAATAACAATAACAATCTATCGTGGAACTTAAAACACATAAAACATGAGATAATAATAATACAGTGGGAGTTGGAGGGAAATGGAGTTTAATCAAGGAATCATCTCTGAAAGTTTTGACATTGTCTTAAGGAAGTTGTTAACTAATGAAGCAATCGATAGTGTAAGATCTAATTTAACAAAGTAATTAATAGATATGATTAAAAGGTAAAAGAAAAAAATTATAAATTGAATAGATAAAAGAGTAGGAGCATTGAATTAAAAAGGAATTGATGATGGGCTGATATTGTGGAGCAAAAGGCTAAGCTGGCATCCCTTACCAAAGTGCTGGTTCAAATCCCATCCACTACAGGACTGATCCAGTCCAGCTTCCTGCTAATGTACCTGGGAAAGTAGCAGAAGATGCTCCAAAGGCTTGTTCCCATGCAACCCATGTGGGAAACAAAACGTACTTCCTGCTTCTCTCTGCCTCTGCCTCTCTGTAACTCTACTTTTCAAGTAAATAAATACATTTTAAATTGCTACAAAAATGAAAACTGGTATAGCTCATAACACTTTCATTTAAGATCAGCTAAAATATTCATTACATCAAGAAGTTCATGGGAAGTAAGACCTACACATCCCATGGGTCACCATGAAAACATATATTTACAAAATATGTAGAAATTAGCAGAATTTAGGCAAGAGAGAGAGAAACACAGAGAGAGAAACAAAGAGATGAACTTATCAGCAATCCTACATGGAGATGTTAACAAACAATGACAAAGTAACAGAAAGATAAAAAAGAAAAATCAGTAATAAAGATTTGGAAAATGTAATTCACTGATGTACCCTGAAAGATGCTTATCAAAAATTGAACCTACACTAGCAGAAATCAACTTTCTCTTTAAAAAAAAGAGAAAAATTTACTGAAGTTTACTGTAACTAGAGTAAAAAAATCTAGTAATTAAAAGTAAATAAAGTTTATGTTGTCTGATATTAAGATGGCTACGCCCGATCTTTTTTCATTTCTGTTGGCTTGGTATATTTTTTTCCAGCCTTTCACTTTCAGTCTGTATGCATCTTTGTTGGAAAGATGTGTTTCTTGTAAGCAGCAAATAGATGAGTTTTGTTCCTTAACCCAATCAGCCAATCTGTGTCTTTTAGCTGGACAGTTCAGGCCATTAACGTTCAATGTGACTATTGATAAGTAGTAACTTTGCCCTGCCATTTGCCAAAGATATTTTCTAATATATGCTTTGAACTTCCTGTGATCTTTTGCTGTGAGGTTTCCTTCCTTTACCTTCTTTCATATTGATGACCGTGTCTCTGTGTAACACATCTTTAAGCATCTTTTGCAGGGCTGGACGAGTGGCGACAAATTCTTTCAATTTCTGTTTGCTATGAAAGGTCTTTATTTCACTTTCATTCACAAATGATAGCTTTGCAGGATATAATATTCTGGGCTGGCAGTTTTTCTCTCTTAGTACCTGGGCTATGTCTCACCATTCCCTTCTAGCTTGTAGGGTTTCTGATGAGAAGTCTGCTGTGAGTCTAATTGGAGATCCTCTGAGAGTAATCTGACGTTTCTCTCTTGCACATTTTAGAATCTTTTCTTTATGTTTCACTGCGGTGAGTTTAATTACAACGTGTCGTGGTGAGGATCTCTTTTGGACATGTTTATTAGGGGTTCTATGAGCTTCCTGTAGTAGGATGTCTCTGTCCTTCTCCAAACCTGGGAAATTTTCTGCTATTATCTCACTAAAAAGGCCTTCTAATCCTTTCTCCCTCTCCATGACTCCGGAACTCCTAGAACCCGAATGTTGGGTTTTTTAATAGTATCCTGTAGATTCCCAACAGTATTTTTTAGATTTCTAATTTCCTCTTATTTTAGTTGGTTTGACTGTATACTTTCCTGTGCTCTGTCTTCTAAGTCTGATATTCTCTCTTCTGCTTCACTGAAAAGTGATCCCTGTTAAATATAAGAGTGGGAAGAAGAGAGGGAGGAGATGTACAATTTGGGACATGCTCAATCAGACTTGCCCCAAATGGTAGAGTTAGAAACGTGCCAGGGGATTCCAATACAATCCCATCAAGGTGCCATGTACCAATGCCATCTCACTAGTCCAAGTGATCAATTTCAGTTCACAATTGATCACACTGAGAGGTCTAAGAGTCAAAGAGATCACACAAACAAGACTAGTGTCTGCTAATACTAACTGATAGAATCAAAAAGGGGAGAGAACAATCCAACATGGGAAGCGAGATACACAGCAGATTCAGAGAATGGCAGATGTCCTAAATAGCACTCTGACCTCAGAATCAGCCCTTAAGGCAGTCAGATCTGGCTGAAGAGCCCATGAGAGTATTTCAGGCATGGAAAGCCAAGACACTCAGGAAAAAAAAAAAAAGAAACCTAAATGAATGAAAGATCTCTGTGAGTGAGATCCCAGTGGAAAGAACAGAGCCATCAAAAAGAGGTACCTTTCTCTGAAGGGAGGAGAGAACTTCCACTCTGACTATGACCCTGTCAGAATAAGATCGAAGTCAGCAAACTCAAAAGGCTTCCATGGCCTTGGCAACTCATGACTAGAGCCTAGGGAGATTACTGATGCCATAAACAAGAGTGTCAAATTGTTAAGTCAACAACAGGAGTCACTGTGTACTTACTTCTCATGTGGGATCTGTCCTTAATGTGTTTTCCCATGTGAAGTAATGCTATAACTAGTACTGAAACAGTATTTCACACTTTGTGTTTCTGTGTGGGTGCAAACTGATGAAATCTTTACTTAATATATCCTAAATCAATCTACTGCATATAAAGATAATTGAAAATGAATCTTGATGTGAAGGCAATGGGAAAGGGAGCGGGAGATGGGAGGGGTGCGAGTGGGAAGGAATTTATGGGGGGGAAGCCATTGTAATCCATTAACTGTACTTTGGAAATTTATATTTACTAAATAAAGTTAAAAAAAAGTAAAAAGTATAATATACATTCTCTTGCTACTGGTAAATTAAGTTAAATTTTACAGATGAATGATTATTACTATATATCCCAGCAGGTATTCTGAATTAAAGGAATTATTTCTAATTAATTGCTTATGCCACACTCCAAAAAATAGAAAATAAAACATTTTAAGCTAAGTGATAGTAAAATAAACCAAAACTTGCATAATGTATCTACAGTGTTGTTCATATGGAAACTTTTTTAAAGGCATATATTACAAAAGATAAAAGCTCAAAAATTGATTATCTTAGCTTCTAATTCAGACAGAAAGATAACATCCAATGGAAGTCAAAGTAAAAATGAGGATAGAGTAATTTTTAAAAGGAGGGATTTGGGCATTTGCCAGTTTAGTTAGGTGCTGTTAGAATGCCTGCATCCCATGTAAGACTGCTGGGTTCAAGTTCTGGTTCCACCCCTGATTTCAGATTGCTGCTAAAGTGCATTCTGGGAAGCACCAAGTGATGATTTCAGTGCTTGGTTCCTGGCTACACATTGGAAACTTATGATGGAGTCCATGCCTCCTGGCTTCAACCTGAACCAGGCTAGGATAGTGCAGGCATTTGGGGAGTGCAGCAGCAGATTGGAGATCTCTCTCTGTCTCTTATCAGATACAATAAATAAATAAAACATTTTACAAAATTAAATAGGAAGAAATATCAAAGAAAAAAGTAGGTTTATAAGAGAGAAAACTCAGCAAGGACAAATGTTGTCTTATTGAAAACATTAATGAAATTGATATAACAGCATAAGAGAGAAAGAACATAGAAGACAACATAAACTACTGGTATAAAAGTAAAAGTAGAGACATTATTATATTTATTTACTATAAATATAATATGACAACAGAATATTAAATGTTACATACTATTGCATATAATATAGAATTTTATGCCAATACATAAGGATTTTAATGAAAGGGACAAATTCCTTGCAAATTCCATTTACCAATTCTGACAATAATAAATAGAAAATCTGAGTTATCCTACATTCATCAGATAATTTTAACGCATATGTAGAATCTTTGCCAGAGAGCAAAGAACCAGGTGAATGGTTTCACTGATGTATTTTTCAAAATATTTAAAGAAGAAATTATTGCATGATCCAAGAAATCATCTATAGAATAGAAAAATAGGCAGCAGTTTACCTCTATTTTATGTAATAAGCATTCTTTTTTTTTTTTTTTTTTTGACAGGCAGAGTGGACAGGGGAGGGGGAGGAGAGAGAGGGAGAGAGAGAGAGAGAGAGAGAGAGAGAGAGAGAGAAAGGTCTTCATTTTCCGTTGGTTCACCCCCCAATGGCCACTATGGCTGGGGCACTGTGGCCAGCGCACCACGGAATCTAAAGCCAGGAGCCAGGTGCTTCTCCTTAGTCTCCCATGCGGGTGCAGGGCCCAAGCACGAGCCACCCTCCACTGCACTCCCAGGCCACAGCAGGGAGCTGGACTGGAAGAGGGGCAACCAGGACAGAATCCGGCGCCCCAACTGGGACTAGAATCCGGTAAGCCGGCACCGCAGGTGGAGGATTAGCCTAGTGAGCCATGGTGCCAGCCTGTAATAAGCATTCTGTCAATACTAATACCATACAAGGACATTAGAAAAATGGAAAATTGAGTACTAGATAGTCTCATGAAATTAACACAAATATTGTAACTTTTTTTCAAATTTGGTATACCATCAAATGGTTAATGACTAATAATTCAGAACATTAACGGAAAAAAAGGATAAACTCAAGAGATCATTTGTTAAAATGATGTTAAATGTTGTTAAAATGATTTGTTAAATTATTTGTTAAAATTCTAAATCCTTTCATGTTTTTCTTGATGAACACTTTATTTAGTGGAGCATGAATCCTTTGAGTATAACAAAAATATGCTGTCTCAAAAATTAAAAAAAAAAAAGAAGAAAGAGAGACAGAAAAAAGAATGGGAAAGAAAAGAGAAAAGGAAACAAAGAAGAAAGTGAAAGAAAGGAGGAGAGAGGGAGGGAAGGAGGCTGGAAGGGAGGAAGAAAATATTATATTCTTAGAACTATATCTTTGAAATAAATTTTGTTTGTGCTCTTTGTATTGATATATTTATATGAGAGTTGTGTTTTAGTAATTATCCTGCATTGCTATGACCCTGAGAATGTAATGTATTAATCACTTCCTTAAATTAAAGAAAGAAGAAAAGCATGCTTTTCTGAAATCAGCAACAGCAGAGCACTTTCTTGATATGCCTAAGAGAATATCCCAAAAGTACCCCACTGGGTATCTTGGAATGTGGAGGTGGGTTGTTTGTGGTTAAGCTTAACTGCTTAACAACAACCAATGAACCAAGATGGCTGAATAGGGAAAAGATGTGCTGATTTTGTTGAAGGGAAGATAGGGAAAAAAATAAAAGTGTTAACAGCCACAGACAGGACCCACATCCGAGTGCCTGCCTGGGGTTGAACATCAGGCTTCATTCCTGCCTCCAGCTACTGTCTTACGCAGCCCCTTGCAAGCATCAGTGATGACTCAACTAATTGGGCTCCTGCTGCTCATAAGGACTACAGAGACTGAGTTCCAGAGCCCTGGCTTCCAAACCTACAAGGGGTCACTGCAGACACCTGGGGAGTAAACCAACTGATGGGACACTTCAATAAAATATCTGCGTTTGCTTGTGAAATGAAGCAAAGGGGTAAAACCCTCACATGTTAACTGAATTCTGGTTTTAATCTTCATCACCGCTTTTCACTTTTGCATTAAGAACTCTAGCAGAGGAACATCCTGGGGTGGGAATGACTTGTGAGTATATGAGCAGATAATCCAAAAGTGGTCCCTCCACTGTCCAATGACTATTTTTAGGTGAGGAAGAGGAAGGAACTACCCAGAAGGAACCAATAAGGAAGGAAGCATTGGAGACATGAGACTTTGGAAACCATCAGTTATGCATCAAAAATGAGTTAATAAACTAATAATATTGGTCATGGTTTCATATCATTCTCTTTGTACAATTTTCAAATTGTGCAAGTCAAGAGTAAAATACAGAAGGATATTGTGTTTCAGATGGCTAAGCATTAGGATGCTCACACCCCACATCGGAGTGCCTGATTTCAGTCTCTGCTAACCCACTTCCAATGCAGCTTCCTGCTAATGCACCTGGAAAGGCAGCTAATGATGGCCCAGGTACTTGGGAACCTGTGGCTGTATTCCACCAACGGGTGAGACTCAGGAAAGGGTTGGACCCTGCCTAGACTAGAAAAAGAGACAGAAAATTATGTACTGAATGCAGAGAAATCATCAATGAATAGGAGGAAAGTAACTCTTTGTATTATCTCAAAAAGATCATAAAATGAATGAATAGATTGCACTATTAATTGAACATTTTCTTCATTTATGCCCACATATTTATTTTGTTGATATGATTAATTAATTGCTTTTACAAAGAAAGTTCTGGAAAATATTGTGTCAAAATGTTCAATATAATTCTGTGAGAAAAATAAATTTTATTGATTGATAGGACAAATATATGCAAATACGCTATTCTGTCTAAAAACTTTAAAACTCTATAGCACCATAATCAGTTTGTATTCCACCAGTAAGAAAGGAGATGGGGTGGGTGAGAGAGAGAGAAATAAAGAAAAAAGGAGTTCTTTGTTATACCTTGGGTTTTAGTGCAGAATCTGAAAACATCTGGAGCCTCAAATCAAAATGACCCTCTTGATCTTGTTTTCCCTTAAGTGGGCCTCACCGCCATCCTAAGACTTTTTCCACTAGTTTTAGTCCCATGCTTATTTTCTTATCTCTTATAATGCATTATATGAAATCTCAGAGCTATTAGGACTCAGGATTAGTTTTCAAGACAGGCTTTGCTTATAAGAAACAGCTGTCAGAAGTGACAGGGTACAATTGTTAAAATGTCTGACATTAAGGCAAAATAAATGTTACATATAAAGTGGTATTTTTCTGCTATGCCTAAACAAAGCACTTTCTCTCCACTCATGTTGGTGGACACTGCTTGTCACCTGTAGCTTTCCCGTTAAAATGCAGTAGCAGTGCAATGTTGTACATCATCAGTTTACTTCTGGGGAAATTACCTAGACTACTTAAAACCCCTTGATGGCTTTAATGTTGCTGAGAAAGGCACAGAAATCATTTTATTGTCTTGAACCTATTGCATAGGGCTTTATTATGAGAGGAGGTATAAAACTATATTTCATGATGTAAAGGGCTTTCACATTAATAACAAATTCTAAATATTTTGTTTGAGGGATTCACAGAGCATAAAACCTAAATGTACCTCATAAAAGGTGGTTGGTAAATAGAAAAAAAATAAAAATTAAATTTGCAGAATGAAATAAACTACAGGAGCTCAGTGAGAATCTGCTTCTATTGTCAACTATCTGTGAGACTAGGAGAAATTTTCCTAGCCCCTCTGCAATGTTATCTTGAGTCGGTGTGAGGATTCATTGAGTAAATGCATATAAATTACTGAAAAAAAATGTTTGACACATGTCCAAAACTCAGATTCTATTAGCTGTTGGTGCTATCAGTTTCCCTAGGGTAACTAACAATTCATCTGTTTGTTTCTTTGCTTTTGCTTACTGGAAAGACACAGAGAGAGCTCCCATTTCCTGGTTACATTCCCCAAATGCCCACTGGCCACGGCCAAGCCAGGAACTCAGTTCAGATCCCTCATGTGCATGGGTGGCAGGAAATTAGCTGCCTGAGCCATACTGCTGCCTCCCTCCGGGGATCCATGCTTACAGCCAGTGTGCGATGGAGTTGCTCAACTGCTAAATTCAACATTCCCTCAGACAATTAGCTATCTTAACTAATGTTTTCCCTCTTAAGTTACCAAGCACATCTCCATACGTGAGTTTCTTAATTAAGAAAGTGTTCTGAAAAGCTGGAAACTTGGATTTGTAAATTAACTCTCATTATCACAGTCGCATCCAAAGAAACTGGTAACTGTGGAAATGAACAGCTCTTGTTTAGCTTCCTTTTTAGCCAGAATATGGTCGTAGGAGAGTGAGGAAAGAACCACTAACCATTGGAAATTCAGCTGACAGTTCAGTTTAGGTCAAAAATTAAAATGCTCGTACATTCTAGTGGCAAAAATACTCAAACCACAATTAAAGGGTTTTGCTACTCAGCTGTTTTTCACCTTATCTCTGATCTACTGAACTTTCAAACAATAAAAGTTGAGCCAATGGATAAAAACTGCCTTGTGAACTGAATTCTAGGCTGTTATAGATTATTAAGGATAGAATAATATATATATATTATATATTCAATAATATATGTATATTATTACACTTTTAATGAAGCTAAGAGTTTGATACTTCTGACAGGAACTGCTGTTTGGCCAAATAATTTCTTGTTCAATTCCTTTTTATTTTATTTTATTGTTTTAGCTAACAGAACTCGACTTTCAAAGAAGTAATTACACCATGGTAAGCACATTCATCTTGCCAATGATATACTTAGGAATTCTGTCTAGGGAGAAATGAATGTGGATCATCTAAGGGAGAAGCTTCTAGAAGTTTCATCTTCTAGAACATGTGGAGTCACACGAGAGATGATTGTTCTTTATTCGAGTGTTGGCTGCTGCTGTGTGAATGAGTGACACTTGGGATTACTGCAATCATTTCATAACACAGGAATGCAAAATCGGGAGCAAATGTCGACATGCAAAGGTTGGCCGACTAGACAAATAGAAGGAAGGAATAAAACAGTTGTTCAGGGAAATAACTTTGGAGTAATTCTTAATTCTTCTTTAAATTTATGTATGATCCATCAAGACACCATCCTGACTGATCACTTCCTTCCAACTACATAGGACACCTGGCTGTTTCTCCGCACCCACATTGTACCATCTTAGTATAATCCCATTACTTCTCATAATACAACACCAGGGGTAGACTCCTAACATCTATTTTTACCCAAATTTCCTTAGGCATATTTTCAACTCAACATCCAAAGAGAGTGTATTGATTCATAAGTCAGGACTTGTCATTATTTAACTCAAAATTGAACTTCTGCTTTCATGCAGAAGAAAAGACAAATTTCTTCAGATAACTTGCAGAACCCTACCTTACCACTCCCAACTTCTGTGTCATCTTTACAATGTCCTCCTCCACTATTTCCCTTGGTGTTTGTCCATTTCAGCCACAAGGCTCCCCATTAGGAGGCTTGAACACTCCACCCATTCCCATCATGCCATAAAATCCACCTTTCCAAATTCTTAAAATAAATTAATAAGTAGCAATTTTTAAGTGCCATGTCTCTGAAAATCTTCACCTGTGAAAAAAACAACAGTAAAGAACAGATTAGTCACATAGTTTCAAAATGTTCAGATTTTAAAAAGGATATTATGAATAAAAAGTTATTTTTATAATAGAGAAATATAAATATGATGGGGAAAATGCTTAACTGTAGCTACTAGAGGTCTCATAAATGCCAGTCTGTATGCTACTTTATTTTTCCTTGTAATGCTAGCTTTTCTACATTTTTATGTGCAACTCAATATCATTTTACCCAGATTTTCAAGATCCCATATCAAATTCCAATTATTTGATTCTTTTTACATGACACAAGGGGAAATAACTTTTTTACGTACGTGATACAGACAATTTAAGCAAGTCCCCAATCCTTTGTTGAGCCTTCCACTGTGTGGAGGTTTACACCCTCCGCCTACCTTTTCTCAGGACAAACACTCTTTCTGTTCTCTCATGTGGTATTAACTACCTATTTCCTACCTCAAGTGCTCCTTTCAACTGTCATCCTGATTCTAACAGTCTCTCTGTGTTTCCCCCCTTGCAAAGGGATTCTCATATGACTGTTAACAACGTAACACATTCTTCACATATTGCACAAGAAATATTTACTAATGATGATGTAATATTATAAAAATCCTCAACCCAAAAGGTTGTAACCTAAATGTTGCCAACTTCATAAAGGGGCTATTTTTATTTCTTATAAAGATACATTGTTATTTGATGGCCTCTTGGGGCCTGCACTGTGGCACAGCAGATAAAGCCACTGCCTGCAATGCCAACATCACAAGATACTGGTTCGAGTCCCCATTGCTCCACTTCTGATTCAGCTCCTGCTAACGCGCCTGGGAAAACAGTGGAATATGGCTGAAGTACTAGGACCACTGCATCCACATGGGAAACGTGGAAGATCTCCTGGCTCCTGGCTTCCAATCAGCTTAGCTCCAGCCATTGTGGCCATTTGGGGAATAAACCAACAGATGGAAGATCTCTTGATTTCTCTCTCTCTCTCTCTCTCTCTCTCTCTCTCTTGCCCCCCTCCTTCCCTCCCTCCCTCCCTGTCTTTCCCTCTCTCTTTCCGTAACTCTGCCTTTCAAATTAAGACATAAATCTTTAAAAATTTTTTGATGGCATCAATCAACAAATGTTGATAAGCACACTTTGGAGCAGTGTGCCAGTAGGCTTTGGAGTAGCCTACTTGAATGATGGGCACAGTTTGGAGATAGCATATATTCCACCAGAATTATAAGAGCATCCGTGTTAAAGCTGTCTATGGTGTACTATTTACTCACACTAAAATTTAAGAGAATTTCCACTCACCGAGTTTTCTAAAAACATGGATTTTCACGAACCATCCATTAAATTGGAACATGCCTAAAGGTAGATGTATAAAAGGCGGGAACAATGGGAAAAGTACAGAGGAGAGTCTCCTCTTTCTGGGATCATATCCTGGTGCTTTTACCCCCTGCACCTTCCTACACTATTCCACCTACCATATGAGTCTGTGCTTATGATGTTTGTTCTTTAGAAGCTTTCTATGAACAGCTCTTCCTTTACGTCTTTCATGATAGGACCTTTTACAACCTTTCCAGGAGCAGCTAAATAAATGAAAAGTTTTTCATTTCTTCTTTGGTCTGCAAAAATAGCTTTTGTTGATGATGAAAAGTGCAACCTCCCAAATTTCTCATTTTTCCATGAAGCAAAAGGTTTACTTTCTGAAGGTTTTCACAAGTGCTCTGAATCACTCTATTTATCTTTCCTCTGTATGTTGAAGCATCAGTGGCAATTTAAGTTCAGGTCTTGTGTATTTCTCAAACTACATAGCCAAGGCTATGTTCAGATTCTCTTATTTTGATTAGACTCCATTTTATCTTTATCCAAAAAGCATTCTTAATTATAGTTACAATTGTATATTGCTCTTGTCAAAAGAAATAGTAGAAGATATAGCTAAGCAACTCATTCAAAACTAGTCTCCAGGTAGGAAAAAATCCCTAATAATTGTAACTGAAAATAAGCCTATTATTCAAACATGCTAACTATACCTCCAATTTTTTGAAATACTATCTTTTATGTTTAAGACAATTGATGTTCAATAACACATTGTCAACCAGTGAAATAATTATATATAACAGCAAGGTTTTTCAAATGGATATTTCCTTTTAAAGTATCAGGAAAATATCATAGAATAGGTTTGCATCTAATAATTTGTTGCAATTTCATTGATATACTTGCAATTTTCTGAAATGTCATGGGAGGTACAGAGTCTTGAAGGAGAAAAAACAGCAATACAAGTGAAGCTTTGCATTTTGATGTTATACAAAGGAAATTTTTGATACACTTAAGATTATTGAAATTATTAACTCCTATATATATAAATACATATATTAATTCCGTATATATACATATACATATACATATACATATACATATAATGTTGGGCTGCTGTTTAAGTAATTGAAATTACCATTTTTCTTGTAATAAGCTCTGTACTACTGGAAAGCAATTATAATTGTTATGAAGTGTCCATAAATTCAGCAACTCATTTATAATGCATGCTTTATATAAGTTCCAAATAAGTAATTTTGAAATGCATTCCATACACCAATATGTGTACCCTAATAAATAAAATAATTCCCAAATTAATTCATCACACCATTTAAAATTGAAGTCTATGGGCAAATAAATAACTGTTTATGTTCTGCTTGAAAGGATAGGAACCCTATGCAAGTGTAATCAGACTCCAGTTTCCTTTTAGAAATTGGGGATAATTAAAAATAAAGATTTGTGAGAGGCAACCACAAATCTAATTTATTAAATGACTAAAGTGAAAAAAATATACATTAGCTAAGCTATTTCAAAATCTGATGTAAAGCAATAGCCTAAATATTTCACTACTGATGTTGGTGGAAATGAGGCACCATGGGATATGCTGTTGCAGGCACAGACACAAAGGGTAGCTGTGTATATAGCATGTGAGATCTGTGGGCATACAATCAGGGCTCTGCATTAGGATACACACACTGTCATTCATTTTAAATGAAGACTTCAAAATCTGAGTCATTGCATAGCAACTAGGTTGTTAATGAACTGAACAACAAATTCCACGTTCTTTGCTATCCTATTTATTAAAGCAGTTTATCCTCAAGGTCTACTTGAAGAGTGAACATTCATATTTGTTTAATTCATCATTTTGGCAAAAGTGTCAGGCTCCAATATTTTAAGGCAATGTAAAATAGTCACTGATTGTAACGTGACATTCCAGTGGAAGCAGGCATTATAATTTCAGGCTTCCAGGCCTCTCTGAAATACATGCACATACATACACACAGGCACATACCCAAATTAATTTTGTATGATTTCGGTTTTAGTTAGAGCCTTTGTCCCAAGGGCTTGTTAATCTTGTATCCCATTCCTGCCCTGTTACAATTTAAAGATTGTCACAAGAAGGATAAATTTCATGCCATTTTCTGTTCTCATTACAATCTTCAGATTGTTATGAGAACAGATTAATTTTGCTCAATTTTCTGCCCTCGTTACAGACTGTTATGAGAATGGATTAATTTTATGACATTTTCTTCTTTCATTATAATCTTTGTTATGGGAATGAGAATATGTAATGAGAATGAGAGCATATCAAGCATTAAAAGGTCTGTGAGAGCTCATGACAAAGATTGTAACAAGAAGAGGAAACGGCACCCAATCCATTCTTGTGACAATTTTAAGATTGCCAAGCGAACCCAGAGTGACACTGCATTTATCCACTCTGAAGACAAAGATTGTTGAGAAAATGGGAATGAGAGCAAAATTAATCAGTTCTCCTGACAATCTTGAAATTGTACTTAAGCTTACGGATTTTTTTTCCCCTGTGATACAGTACTTACATGAAAACATGTGCATTACGATTAAATGCTATTTACTGGGAAAATGTTATTTCCGTATTTTATTTTCTGTCTGTTCTCTCTGTCTCCCTCTCCCTGTCTGTCTCTCTGCTCTTTTCTTCCTTGCTATGTGTGATGCATACTATAATCTATATTATATAAAGATTATTACAACAGAATATAGTATCACATAAATGTCAATTTAAAACAAAATAGTGTGCACACACACACACACACAAAGACACAATAAATAAAAGGCACCATTAGTCTATATCAGCCATTGGTGTTTTCTTTCTTTATTTGAATCTCCATATGCCCAGAAAGAGCCATGTTAATTTTGCAAAAGTTACAGGAGTAGTGAACATAGTGAGTCATCCTATGTTTGTAGTACCAGGGGTGCAGAAAGTCTGGCCTGCAGGCCTCCTACGTTCTAGGAAATCACTGGATCTGGCTTTGTCAAGGCAACCTCAGGTAGGGCATGAAATCGAATAGATCTATAGCTAGTTGATTTCAGTTTGATAATATTGTATGATCCACGAATGATCTGATAAATACCCAAGTAGCCCTTGGCAGGAAAAAGGTTCCCCACTTCTGGACCATTAAATTGTCTTATTTGTTAATAAATACTTGACTGTTTCCTAATATGCTTTTCCTATATTCACGAGAGGTCTACTTACTACTGTATCTGAATGACAGCAGATTCCCATATCATAAGTGATAATCTAATTGTTGGAATGTGCCTCTGATTCTATTCTTTATATTGGGAAGTCCCATTTATTTTTAAATTAATTTCATTTTTGTTCGCATTGTATTCCCATAGAAAGTACCTACTAATTGAGCATATGTATTTTTGTGTCAGGGGCAAGGAAAAGGGAGAGGGAAAAAAAAAGAAAGAGAAAGAGAAAAAGAAGAGAACAAGAAAGGAAAAACTTTATCTCTTAATTCAATAATTTCAATTGATTGAATTTTTTCTCATTAAGATATAAATATTTTAATAGAGTTTCAATAATTTATTTTGTCAAAAGCACTCAAAATCTTTATTACTAAGTTGTCTTTACTCCTGAAGGCATATGCTATTTTTCCAATTCCTTTCCCATTGCTCCATGAACTATCATCTTATGTCTTCCATTGCAATCAGCTTGTGATTGAGAGAGGGTCTGAGTTGAAGGAGAAGAATCTGAAGACTCGGAGGAGCAATCCCAGTGTGCACATGTGTGAACAGGGGATGTCTATTTTGGCTCCCTTGTAAAATTGGCCCCCAAATAATCATTTGCCCCTTTGTTGGACTCAGGCACTTGACCGAAATCATCTCTGCTACAAGAATTAAGATCCTACCCTTAATCTGTCTAGGAGACTCTTACATATACATACATTTCATTGTAGCTGGAATGAACCTGTTATATATTTTAAAACATTAATATGTAGCAATTATACACATTACTGGGGTAAAGTGTGGTATGTCAATGCAGATATACCATGTGTACTGATCAAATCAAGGGTAGTGTTTCTATCTCCTTATAACTTATTTCTGCTTGAAGCCCCCAAGTTCCTCACACAATACATGCTAAGTTATGATGAACTGTCATCCCACCCAGGGCTGTGGGACACTACAACTTATTCCTTCTATCTGACTGTGTTTTAGAACTCACTCCCCAACCACCCTTTGTTCTCCTTCTCAACCTACCAAGCCTCTAGAAATCACTATTCTATATTCAGATTAATTTTATTTTAGCTTCCAAAACATGAGAGAGAACATGCAGTCCTGTGTTTCTATATCTTGCTTATCTCACTTAGCATAATTTCCAGTCTGTTTAAAGTGCAAAGTTTGACTACAGAGCTTTACCACCTACTATCATCAATGAGAAAACAACATCAGAGCATATTAATAGGGCATTCAAGCTAACCCTTGCCAACTCCTCAGCTGTTGTCTGTTCCTCTCTGCCTCACACTTTTAGTCACACCTCCATACAGTTGTAGCTCCCCTTATAGTGAGTGTCCAGGATCCACATCTCCTTGTGCCCTGAGACACAGGTTGGCATCATTTCCTCTAGGAAGGCTGAGAGGACCCAGGGCACTTCAGATGTCTCTGATGATGCCACTTTGCTCCTGAAGCCCCATGGTCATCTTACATATGTGTGTGAGGAACACTTGGATCCCCATTTGTCTTAATTTCTTATTACCCTAAGTACCCAGCATATTGCTGACTTACAGTTGGCACCCAAGAAAATATTGATGAATGAGTGCCTAAGGATTAGTGCTCATACAAAAGTATAAGCAACATTGAAAGTTATGGTTTTGTACAAATTACACTTCAGCAGCTAGCCTGACAGTCACCAATATTGACAGATTTCCAACTATGTCTCCTTGACTAGGTAAAGTAATTCACATGTGTTATCTAATTATATACTCAAAATAACTGTGTGAGCTAAGTAGTATAATAATCTCCATTTGCACTTAAGGCAATTGAGGATTAATGAGATTATGTATGTTTCCCAAAATTGCAAAACTCAATGGGGGAGCCAACTATTGAAGCCATATTTGTACTGATCAAGAATATACATGCTTAATCATTGTGTTATCCTCATGTATAAGGACACTATACTTTTTGGTTTTTGTGGGGCAGTTTTCACGTAAAGAAGACAATATATTTCAATGAAATACAAGTATTTTAGGAATGGCTGAATTATTTTAAACTGGTACTTTTACTCAATGTTTTGTGGATGTGTTTGTGTGTATGTGTGAAAGAGAAACTTTATTCTGTTTCCTTTTTATCCATCAGTGAACACTTAGGTTGATTCCATATTTTGACTATTGTAAATGATGCTGTAATGAACATCGGAGTGCAGATATCTCTTTGACATACTAATTTCATTTCCTTTGGTAATATACCTAGGAGTGGGATTACTGGTTCATATGATAGTTCTATTTCTAATTTTTGGAGGATCTTCTATATTATTTCTCATAATGGCTGGACTCATTTACGTTGCCACCAATTAATATAACAGTACTTCTTTTTCTCCACATCCTCACCAACACCTGTTAGCTTTTTGTCTTTTTAATAATAGCTAGGTGTTGGGAGAAATTGTATTGTAGCTGCCATTTGCAATTCCATGATGATTAATGATGTTGAATACATGTTGATGTATCTGTTAGTCACCTATATGTCTTGTTTCATGAAATTTGTATTCATCAAGTTATTTGCTTCCTTTTTACTAACTTGAGTTCCAAATATTAAATAATTAATTTACTTCAGAGAGACAGAAACATTGACAGGGACAAGGAGGGACACAGGGAGATAGAGAGACCTGCCTTCTGGTAGCTACTCCCCAAATGACTGCATCATAATGCCTGAGGCGCTAAATAATCTTCTAGAATAAAGCATAGAAGAAAAGCATCTCGACTTTGATCTGGGCAATGAATTATTTTGATATGTGTCCAAAATCAGGCAACGAGAGCAAAAATAGAAAAAAACTGAGTTAAATTGAAAGTTTTTTGCATAGCAAAGGAAACAATCAACATTGTTAAGAGAAAATCTATGGAATAGGAGAAAATATTTCCAAACCATAAATCTGATAACAGGTTAATGTCTAAAATATATAGGTTTCTCCAACATTATTTATTATGAAAATAAACAAAAGGGGAGATTTTAACTCTGAGTTTTTAACTCTGAGTTTCTGTTTCCAAATTAACTTGGAAATAATATTAAGTTAAGCAACAAACAAATTTGTCAGATTAAGTAAAAGAACATGCTTGATTATTTTTTCAGACGAAGGGGATTTTCAGTAACATAATTGATCAGATATTCACTTGGTTCTATAATTCACATTTTGTGCATGTACATGATGTCATTCTGTCAATTAAATTTCAATATATGAAGAATAATATTTAGAGACAATGTAATACAAGGCAATTTTATTTGAATAAAAAAAAAGTCCTGCATTCAGAGAGCCTACATTTAACATAGCAGTTAAGATGCCCACATGTCACATATGACTGTCTGGCTTTGATTCCTGGTTCTGACTCTTGACTCCAGATTTCTACTAACGCAGACTGTGGGAGACCATGGTGATGGTCAAGTAATTGGGTTCCTGATAGCAACATGGGAGATCTGTATTGATTCCTGGCTCCCAGCTCCTGTGTAGCCCAGCCCCAGCCATTGTGGGCACGGGGGAGCCAATGCGTGGATGGGAGTTCTCTGTCTCTGTCTCTTTTTGGCTCTCTCTCTCTCTCTTTTTCTCTTTCTTTCTTTTGCCTTTCAAATAAAACAGTCACGCATTCAATATTATGTATGCTTGGACTCATTTAACTTCAGGTTCAAATGCATAAGAATATCTCAGGAATTCAGGGAATTGGGGTAATAAGAGAATAAATGCCTTTAAAATGGTTGCTAGAAAAAGCTTTTGTTTTCACTATGAGCTCACTGATTATCAGCTAGGAGAACATGTATAGGACAGTGTCTGATTATCTAGCATAGTTTTTCTCTTTCCTATCAAGCTTTCTTTTTTCCCATTTTTAGCAATTATTCTAGTATGTCTTGGCATTCTCTGCAATCTTGCCAAAAGATAATGGGGAGAAATAGAGAAGTAGAAATTGATACAATAGAGCCAACAAAAGATGCATTCCTGGAACGCTTAACTTATGTGACTTGGAGACTACCTATTATTAATGAACAATATTCCCTTTGTTTCTAAAAACCAATTGCCTTAAATAAAGTGCTTAAATTTTCTTTGTCATGCCTTGAACTATTGATAACACTGATACGTGTGCATCCACAGAAAATACATTCTAAGAGCAGAAGGGCTTATTATCACAAACAACAAAAGTCATCCCAACTATCCCTGGAAAATAAAAAAAAAAAAAACCTTACTCTATTTTCTCATGGTCTGATGTCAGATGTAAAAATGAATAGGTCTGTGCTGAGGTCAGAATGAGAAGAAAAAGATCAACATGACCTCTGGGAAATAAAGGTTATTTGACACGTTTGGGATTATCTGCTGAAGGCACTGGCCACATATCAGAGTAAAAGCTTGACAGGCTGGGGAACACTTCATTTTCCCCAAAGTTAAGTATAAAGCCAGCAGCTTAGCCCAGACCTCGCCTCCGCTGGAGCTGTTGCTAAAAATCAGTAGCCATGATCGATGATGCATTTTCAAAATCAAAACAAGCATCAGTATCGCCAGTCTAATCACATCTCCTAAAGCTGCTGCTTCCTGTGGGAATTTAATTGCTGTGACATTAGACTCCAAACAGATCCTTCTCGGAGCGGGGACTAAAATCAGAGGGATAGTGTCAAAGCTGTTAGACACAAAACCTGTTAGAGACCCCATGTGTGTAATTTTCCTCCTTCCAATTTCAGCAATAAAATTTAATGGTCCTTCATAACAAGTTTACAAATGCTCCAGCATTATACTAACTATGAAAAGGATACAGATATCCCAGTATGGTAGATCCTCAGCCTTACTTTTTCTATGCTTGGAAATGCAGCCTGACACACAAAATATATGTCTTTCTTTTATCTGTTTTCATCATTTGTTTTGTAGAAAAACCTGGAAGTTAGAAGGTTTTTGCAAAGGCTTATTAAATTTTTCATTAACTTTTCATGATTCAGTATTCTGCTTACCATTCAAACAAAATAATAAGAATTTCCCCCAATGAAAGCGAATAAACAAACAGCAAATTTCAGATTGCAAGTGAGTTACATCTTTTCAATACACAGAGCTCCCTTTTTCACTATTCTCTCAAAGACTCTTCTGCCAAGGAGATAATTTTTGTCTGTAGATTCATAAGAACTAGAAGCCAAGTGGAACTTTATTTGACTTATTCCTTTACATTACCCGTATCACAAAGAAAATGAATTAAAACAGGAAAACTAATGAGAGTTTAATGGTAATAATAAAAAGTAAACTTTGAAACTTTAAAATAACAAAATGAAAAATCCATGGTGAATGTAACGTGAAGGAGTCTCAAGAGGTCCAATATAGTTTTACTGGTTCTCAGTGAACCTGAAACGACATTTCCTGATTTTGTCTGAAGAGCCTTAGCATACTTAAATAGCCCAGGTTCAATGTGGTATTTTTCGTCCAATTATAATATAAATAAAAGGATTTTATTAATTAAACATTGTGGAAATCGATTGCAACTTTCTCTGAACTACTCTTTCTAATCAAATTCATGTTCTACATAGATATATGGTTATTTAAGATTTATAACAAGATAATAATGAATTTTATTGAAAATTGACATAGTAACATCGTCTCGTGTTTGTTTAGTGCTTTGAGATTTAAACTTGTTTCCATATTAGTTCTATTAACTTGATAATTCTTGGTATTCTGTAAGATACTATACTGTCTAGTTTATTGATGACGAGATGAGAATGATTCATTGAAAATTCCCTGTGCCAGCAAGTGAGAATCTGGAGCTTAAAAATCTGTATTGTGATGGCAAATCTGACAGTTTTTTTCCAACCACACACAAAATTTCAGACTTTGGCACTTACTTGAAAGGATTTGCTCATCTTTACTGGTGCATTGTTTCAATTATTTATTGCTGCTTAATAATACATCCCAAAAGTTGGAGGATTAAAACAGCAACCATCATTAATTATATCTCAGGGTTCTGTACACACCAGGCTGTTCTTTAACTTCATACTATATCATCTGTGGCATGGTGCTGTCTGGAATTTCCAGAATGGCCTCATTTACAAGGCTGTCAGGCTAACTGTTCATAGGGAGCTCAGCTGAGGCTGTTGGCCTGAAGCCTTCCCCCTCCTCCATGTGCACTTCCTAACGTGGTTTCTTATGGTTCCTCACAGCTCAGCAACCACATCTCACAAGGAGCACTGTGAGCAGCAAGGGCAAACGTCACACCTCTCGGAAGCCCTGTCCCAAAAGCCTCACATCATATTTCTGCTAATTCTTGCATATATTTATATAAACATTTTTCAGTGGATACAGAAATGGGCAACTTTATGGGACACCATTTAATATTTAGACACATATGAACATTGTATAAAGTCCATTCAGAGTAATCATCTGTCTCTTCAAGCATTTAACCTTTCTTTCTTTTAACTTGAAATGTTTCTGAATAATAATTGTACATAATTATGAGCTGACGTGCAACATTCCAATACAAATACCCAACGTATGTTGATCAAATCAGGTTAGTAAATATTTTGCCTTCTTTGATTCTATTTTTTATCAGAATCATGAAACTTCTTTCCTGGGTGAATCAGGAAGGATGGACGTTCTACAGACCAAAAGCATGTGTGGGGAAAATAGATAGTACTTTATGATTAGGAGGAAAAAATGCATTGCAAATAGGTAGTGGATATGGTTGCTCCTCTTTGGAAATCAGGTCTACTGCAAGCTTCATGCGCTGGGAGCATTTCATTACAGTTAGTTACATTTAAAATTATTAGGGGCCAGCACTGTGGCACAGCGGGTTAACGCCCTGGCCTGAAGCGCCAGCATCCCATATGGGCACCCGTTCCAGCCCCGGATGCTCCTCTTCCAGTCCAGCTCTCTGCTATGGCCTGGGAAAGCAGTGGAAGATGGCCTGAGTCCTTGGGCCCCTATACCCACGTGGGAGACCTGGAGGAAGCTCCTGGCTCCTGGCTTCAGATCTGCTC
Organism: Oryctolagus cuniculus; assembly: GCF_051225735.1. NCBI lineage: Eukaryota > Metazoa > Chordata > Mammalia > Lagomorpha > Leporidae > Oryctolagus > Oryctolagus cuniculus. Next base: position 26,740,504 of record NC_142880.1, on the reverse strand, counting down.
AGTGTCGACCATTGGGGAGTGAACTATCGGATGGAGGACCTCTCTCTCTCTATCTCTGCCTCTCCTCTCTCTGTATAACTCTGACTTTCAAATAAATAAATAAATCTTTGAAAAAAAGATTAACTAATAAAGCCAATAATATCTTCTCTCATGCAAACATTGGTCAAAAGCCTTCAAATTCCAGGAGGAACTAAGGTCCTATTGTTGATTTGAATACACTTCAGTGGCTGTGAATTATATAGGAAATGTAGCCCACATCTGTAAGTTTTCTTTCTATTTGTGAAAATCTATTCTGAATTTTCTGCAATCAGTGTAATTTTTTAAAGTATCATTTGTTATTTTACTAAAAACTATCCACAGTGTTGAAGCCTATTAGTTTAGGAATGAATATATAGTTTAATAAGAGTATTTTTGTTTTTCACTTTCTAGGAAAACATTGTTCAGCAAAACTTTCTAACTGATTTTTCATTTAAATTTAAAAGCCAGATGTTGTTAAAGGTAGCTATTTTTGGTTTTATAATTTGTTTCCTTAATGGTTTGTTTAAATAGACCACATTTTTCGAAACAAATTTTTTTGGCATAAGCAATCAAAGTTTATTTATTTGCAATTTAATATTTTATTTATTCTTTTTGGGGATAACATATTTTATTTTACATTATAATCCAAGGCTTATTGACTCCAATAAATAAAGAGTTCAAAAAATAAAAAAAAAGCAAAACTATAGTCCAGCAGGAAAAAGTAGGCAAGGGTTGTAAAAAAATAATCAAATAAAAAGATAATCAATTTCATGCATATAAAATACATTTTTAAGTAGTCACAAAATCATTAAAATTGTGTTTTGTCAAACTTTGTTTTAAAACTTTTCAAGCAAATTGATGAGAATTACTAGAACAGTTTCAAGTTCACAAAAAAGTAAGCAAAAAGATATAAAGAATTCCTTTATGCATCAGTTCCTATATATTCATATATTCTACCATTATTAAGTGAATATTAAGCACCAGGGTGGTTCATCTGTTATCATTAGCAAACCCACATTAACCCAGCATTAGATTTAATCCATAGCTAGTGGACTCAGTCTTAATAGTGTACATTTCATGGGTTTAGGAGAACATATAATGTTATTGGTCTGCCATTATGATGTCACACATAGTGTTTGCTCTGGCCTAAAACCCTCCATGTTTCACCTATAAGTCCCTCCTTCCCTCTGACACCTTAAAATCACAGATATTTGCACTCTGTACATAGTTTTGTATTTTCTAGAATGTCATAGAATCATAGAATATGTAGCTTTTTCAGATTTATTTCTTTCACTTAAATATGCATTTAAGCTTCTTTTGTATTTCTTTATGGTTTGATAACTCATTTCGTTTAGTGCTGAATAACATTTCACTGTCTGTATGTACTACTGTTGATTTAGCCATTCACTTATTAAAAGACAACTTGATTTCTTCCAAGTCTCCCTAATTATAAAAAAAAATAGTACTATTAGCATTCACATGGAGTAGACATAAGTTCTCAACATACTGTGCATTTGCTAGATTCTATGGTATGAATATTTTAATTTTGTATGAAACCCCAGAACTGTCTTCAAATATGGGTGTACCATCTTGCATTTCTACAAGGATTTAATATGAATTCCTGTTACTCCACATCCTCTTCCAGATTTGGTGTTGTCCGCATTCTAGATTTTGGTCATTCTAACACGGGTGTAGTAGGATCCTGTTGTTATTTTAGTTTATATTTCCCTGTTGATATATCCTATGGAACATATTTTCATGTGCCTTTTGGCCATCTGGGTGTTCTCTTCAGTAAGATATCTGTGAAGGTCTTTGATTCGTTTCTAAGTCAGACTATTTTCTTGTCTGAGTTTTTTGTCTGAGTTTAAGATTTATTTATATATTTAAGATACATTAGGTTATCAGAAATTATTTTAGCAAATATTTTCTCTATGGATTATCTTTTCAATCTCTTGACAGTGATGGAGAGCAGAAATTTTTAATTTTTGTGAATTTCAGTCTATTTATTCTTTATTGCACCCATTAGCTCTTGGGTATCATATCTAAAAAGTAGTCTTGTGAGGTGATCATTTGGCCCAGTGATTTAGGTGCCAGTGAGGGTAGCTCTGTCCTACATTGGAATGTCAGGATTCTATCCCTAGCACTGACTTTGATTCTAGTTTCCTGCTAATTTAGGCCTTGTGAGACAGCAGAGCTGAGTCTAGTAATTTGGTTCTTGCCACCCATGTGGGAGACCTAGGTTGAGTTCCTAGCTCCTGTTACTGGACAAGTAATTAGGGAGTTTAGTTGGTCTGTTTAGTTTTGCATTTATATTAAACTTGCTATCTATTTTGAATTAATTTTATGAAAAGTGTAATACCCAAGGCAACATTTATTTTTATATGCAAATGTTCAGAGTTTCCAGCACCATTTGTTGAAAAACTATCCTTTTATCATTTTCATTTAATTTGCTAAAGATCAACTAACTATATTTATGTGACTCTATTTCTGGGTTCTCCATTCTGTTCAATTGATTAAATTTGCTAGTCTCACCAGTACCATAAGGTCTTTGTTACTGTAGTTTCATAGTAAGTCATAAATGTGGGTAGTATCAATCCTCTCTTTGTTCATTTCCAATATTCTGTAGGCTGTTTGGCTTTTGCATCTGTATTTCTTGCATTACATTTTCTGTCTAACTGCATAAGCTAAAACTCCCAAGACAATGTTGAAAAATAGTGGTTAAGAGTTGATATCTAGCCCTTATCCCTGATCTTTGTGGAAAACCTTCAAGTTTCTACAGCAATATATTAGCTCTGTTTTTGTTTCATGAAAATTTTCCTATCAAATTGAGAAAGTTTATTTCTATTCCTACTTTACTGAGATTTTTTTTTAAAATCATGAGTTGCTCTTGGATTTTCTCAACTACTTCTTATGTGTCCATTGATATGAATATGTGATGTTTCTTCTTTAGCCTGTTAATGTGATAGAACTCATTTATTGATGTTAATTGTTGAACCAACTTTGTATAATTGGGCTAAATTCCATTTGGTTGTGGTGTATAATTCTTTTTTTATACTTCTGAATTTAATTTGCTAAGAATTTGTTAAGGTGCCCACAGGAGGTCAAGCCACAACCTACAGTGCCAGCATCTTATGTGATGCTGGTTCATGTCTTGGCTGCTCTACTTTCAGTCTACCTCTCAGCTAACCGCCTTGGAAAAGCACAGGAAGATGGACCAAGTATTTGGGCCACTGACACCACTGGAGTGACCTGGATAAAGTTTCAGTCCACTACTTCAGTCTGGCCCAGCTCTGACTGTTGTGGCCATCTGGGAAGTGCACCAGTGGATGGAAGGAAGATTCATTCTCTCTCTCTCTCTCTCTTTCTCTCTCTCCCTCTCTCTCCATGTGTGTGTCTTTGTGTGTGTGTGTATGTGTGTGTTTCCCTCTCTTTTTGTATCTCCCTTTTTCTTTGTAACTCTGCCTTTCAAATAAATAGTAAATCTTTAAAAATAAAGGTTTTGATTAAAGGTATCCGAATCCAAATTCATAGCAGTTATTTCTCTCTAGTTTTCTTTTCATGTAAAGTCTTAATCTAGTTTTGGAATTAGGGTAAATTGGCCTCATAGATTGAGTTAGGAAGTATCCCTTCTGCTTCTATTTTCTTGAAGAGACTGTAGAAATGAGGTACAATCTATTTCTTAAAAATTTAGTCGACTATATTAGGGGGTCAATCTTGGCTGATTTTTATTTTAGAAGATTCTTATTATTGATTCAATTTAATTAATAGCTATATGCATATTTGGATTATTCATTTCTTCTTCTGTGAATTTTGGAAGATAAGACCTTCCAAAGAATTGATTCATTTTCATCTGAGTTAGCAAATTTATGCATGTAGAGTATTTTAAATGATATACTTTTATTTTCATTTTGATATTTAGGGAATTTATAGGGTTGACTTCTCTGACTTGTGTTTTAATGCACAAACTATTTTCTTGTTTAAATGCTATAATGTGCTATCATAAAAAGGCACACAGAGTATCGGAACAGAATAAAGAGTCCAAAAATATACCTATGTGTAAGTAGTAAACTAATATTCTATAGGAAGACCACATATAGAAATAGTGAAAGAATTATCTCTTCAATAAATGTTATTGGGAAACTGGATATCCACAAACAAAAAAATGAAAATGGGGCTTTATCTTAAATCCTATTCAAACATAATTCAAAATAGATAAAAGACATAAGTATAAGACATGAAACTACTAAATTACTAGAATTAAACATAGGGAATGTCTTAGTCTGCAGCATTTGTAACAGAATAGAGATTTATTTATCACTGTTCTGAAGGCTGGAGTCAAGGGATTCCCAGGTTTAGTAGCTGGTAAGGATTCAGCCTGTATTTCCAAGCTGGTGTATTGTTGCTCCAGCCTCTGTCTTGTTGTTCTCATCCATCTTCACTGGGTGGAGAAGATAGAGGGATGAAAAGGGGGTGTACTTTCCCTGCCATGTCCTTCTGTACGGTTGCCGAATCCCATTCCTGAGGGTAGAGCACCTCCTATAACAATACCTTTAATATTGTTGCACTAGATATTAAATTTCAACATGAATTTTAGAGGTGACAAAAACATTCAAACCACAGCTTTAGATAAGTCTCATTGAAATAATTAGTATTGGGAATGATTTTTTGTATAAAACATCAAAAGCACAGGTAATTAAAAGAAAATAATTAAGTGAGATTAAATCTAACAAAAAAAACACTTTTGCATAGTAAGGGAAATAATCAGTAAAATGCAGCCTATGAAATGATGGAAAGTAACTGCCAGCCACATACTTAATAAAAGATTAATATTCAAAATATGTAAAGTACTCATACAACTCAAAAGCAAAAACACAAGTAATCCTAATACAAATGAAATATGGCTTGAATAGACAATTTTCAAAAGAAGTACACACTTATCAACAGATACATGAAAAGTTACTCAGCATTTTCCATAATGCAAATTCAAAATAATAATGGAGCTCACATCTGGTATTATCAAAGGGACAAAAATAACTAATGCTGGCAAGGATGTGGAGAAAAGTCAACCTTGCTATGTTATTGCAGGAAACGTACTCTGGCACAACCATTATGGAAAGCAGTAAGGAGGTACTTTAACAAATTTTTAAAAAGTATCTTCTCCAGGATGCAACTATTTCACTTCTGAATATTTTTCAAAATAATTTAAAATCCAAATCTTGAAGGGATATCTTCTAGTCACAAAAGCAAATACAGAAACAACCTAAGTGTATCTGGACAGAAGAATAGATACAGAAAATATATTTTAATTACATGAGGGAATATTATTAAGCTTTTAAAAACAAGGAGACTCTGTCACACATAAATACAAGCACTGGATCACCTCCACTTTTATGTGAAATCCAAAATAATAAAACTCATAGAAGCAGAGGGTAGAATGTTGGTTGACAGAGGCTGGAGGGAAGGTGATGGGCAAATGGTCAAAATCTACGAAGTCTCAGTTATGCAAGACAAAGTTTGGGAATATATAGATGTGGTGATAGTTTCATGGATTCATTCTTATTTGTGTAGTAAATGTTTAGCTTTTTAATATTAATAATACACCAAGGGGGCCTGGTGCTTTGGTGTAGCAGGTAAAGCTGCCACCTGCAGTGCCAGTATCCCTTATGGGCACCAATTCAAGTCCTGGCTGCTCCACTTTCCAATCCAGCTCACTGCTATGGCCTGAGAAAGCAGTAGAAAATGTCCAAGTCCTTGGGCCCCTGCACCCACATGGGAGACCTGGAAGAAGCTCCTGGATCCTGATCGGTCCAGCCCTATCCGTTGCGGCCATTTGGGGAGTGAATTAGCGGATGGAAGACCTTTCTCTCTGTCTGTCTCTACCTCTCTATAACTCTTACAAATACATAAATCAATCTTTTAAAAATCAATAAAATAAACAAAGCTTGTTTCATGTTAAAAATGAGAACTTGTATATTAAAGAAGAAATGACCTACATTTTGTTGAAATTGTAAAAAAAGTCATAATGTAATCTAGTGCTTGACATATCAATTCGACCTTTTCTGCATTGCTCTATATTTGCATTACTGGGGAAACAAGCAGTGTTTTGATGAGATGTAAAGGTAACTATGTATGCCTTTCAAAATGCAATAAAATAGACTGCATGTTGACAGCGTGTATGTAGAAGTGTCATATACGGGTTGTCTTCATTCTTTCTTTTCTATTCCATATGGGCTTTGGAAAGCTCCTGCTGTTTCTTGAAAGTGATAATGAAGAAAAATGTAGTGTGATGGGCTCAGATTCCTGTGGATAGTACACTGATATTGTTCCCTCTTTCTTCAAAAGATAATGCATTTACAAAAAGTTTTATGCTTTTTGGCAATGCCAAGCATGTGTTCTTGTAAATATCCTTCATTTTGCAATCTACATTTCCATAGTTACTGCTTGGTATTGATTTATCGTTAAGATAATAAATGTGAATGTACATTCCTGTACTTTAAAGAAAATTAAATAAACATCTACATATTAAACTCCATGAAACTGCTGAACATGAACGTTTATCCTATAATCCCTGACTTTCTTATACAAATAGAAACCATGGTCGAGAAGGTAGGAATAGCAAGAGTGTCCACATAAACATACCCTACTATTTCTCAGAATCAACATTAGAAAGTGAAATATCTACTGTTTAATTTAATTATAGAATATGTATTTTTAGTTTCCAAATATATCAATGAAACTATTTTTAAAATACTTTATTGAAATACAATATATACAGCAAGAAATGCACTCCTGTTTACAGATAAATGAATTTTTGTCCTGTGATCACACTCAGTCAATACTCAAACTAAGAACAAAATATTACTGGGGCTGGTGCTGTAACATAGCAGGTAAAGCCACTGCCCGCAGTGCTGGCATCCCATATGGGTGCTGATTCAAGACCCAACTGCTCCACTTCCAGTACAGGTCTCTGCTATGGCCTGAGAAACTAATGGAAGATAGCCAAGTCCTTGGGTCCATGCACCCACGTGGGAGACCCAGAAGAAGCTCCTGTGTTCTGGTTTCAGAATGGCTCAGCTCTGGCCATTGTGGCCATTTCTGGTGGTGAACCAGCCAATGGAAGAATTTCTTTCTCTCTCCCTCTCTCTCTCTCTCTCTGACTCTCTGTAACTCTACCTTTCAAATAAAATAAATAAATCTTCAAAAAAAGAGAACAAAGCATTACTAGTACTCCAAGAGTCTTCACTATTCACACCCCATTTCATTTCCTTTGTCTTTCGGCATCGCAACAAAATGGATGCAACTGGAAATTATTATGCTAAATGAAATGTCAGATCAAAAAATGAAAATATCACATTTTCTCTTATTTGTGGTTTTAAATACATAGAGTATAGTATAAAATTGTGTGAATAACATGTCTTTGATGTATTATTATAAATATTGCTCCATTGAATCATACCTTGTAAATGACTTCTTGTGTAAAAACACAGGCAACAAATGATTCATTTACATTTTGTTAAGTTCTTGCTTCCACCTTTTACTAAGTTTCTGAAATACATTTTCAGGAATTTTCCAGGTGTACTAATATGACAAGTGCAATGTCATGTGCAGATCACTTGTAAATGTATCTTGACATAATTTTTTCAGCTGTATCCATATATTTTTCATTTGAATTCTTGAAGAAATCTCAGTGCCAACTATGTGCTACAGTCTGCTAGATGCAGTATATTTAGTCATAAATAAGCCAGCCAGCTTTGAATTTGTTTGAAAGAAATGGAATAAATAGTTCCATCCACAAATAATTTTAAGTATTATGATGGGAAAAGTACAGCATGTTAGGAGAAAACAGATTAACAGGAAGTGATCTTGGTCAACAGGTCATTTGAAATTATAAATTTTAAACTGAGTATTAAATACACAGGGAGATCAACATTAGGATTTGGGGGATGATTATTTCATTCACTTAGCTTGTCCCAACATCCAATATACATCATACTATACACATGATGTATAGACAGTCATCAAAAATTAAACAGGATAATACTGAATGAGTAAAAGAGATGGGTGAAGATATTTAGCTGTGAGACAAATGAAAGGTCATTGGTAGAAGAGAAAATGGAAAAGAGAGAGGAAAGAGGTTTGTCATTTCTGGGTGAAGAATTAGCAGCTGAAGCTGCAGAGTTAGATGAAGGGCAGGGTTAGCAGGGTTTATGAATAATTAGAACCAACAGAAATGGTTTAAGCAACATTCACCTAGTTACATCATCAAAATGAATTCATCATGGCTGCTCAGCAGGGGTTAGCAGAGTGGGGGCAAATCTAATGGAAGAGATGATTTAGTGCTTGAAAGTTATCTGGCTGAGGAAGGACGGCACTTGCATGTAGTAAGATTGCAGAGCTTCTGAGGTATGCAGACATATTTCTCGAGTGCTTGGAGAGATAGTGAACCATGGTTGTGGATTAGAAATGATGAATGTGGGAGAAAGTAGTGCCAAGGAAAGTTCCTATGTGCTAAGAAAACAAAAGTAGCAATCAGCAGTAGTTTAAAGTAAAATGAGTTACACATAAATAACCTGGTGGCAGTATGTTATTCACATGCATACATGTCTATCAGGACAAATGGAAAGTGGAATACAAAGATATTCATCATATTATATCTAGGAAATAACATATCTCCAAGATGTGACTTGCAGAAAGCATCCAGGAAAGTGAATGTCTAAATTCAAAGAGATAACAGACTATATTATTCGAGAAGTAATTTCTGAGGATTTTGCTTTCAAAGAGACTAGAGTGTGCATAGTTGATGCTATCACGGCTGAAGTGTTGGACAATGCCACCTAAGTCAGATAGCTAAGAAAGTAAAAGCTGCATGGAGTGAAGAGGAATGGATTGAATGGACCCTTGGGTCAAAATAGCATAGCACTTACAAGTACATGACTCAAATACTAGAGGAAGTGTTGCTGTTCTTGGTTAATCAAGAATTAGTATTTGGTTTGGAAAAATTGTAAGTAAAGATATAATTCTGTTCCAGTACTTCTAAAGAATGCTACTGATGTCACACAAGTAACTTAATTTCTTGGATACAATCTTGGAATATTTAGCCTTGCTATCTGATTTGATTTCTCAGAAAAGTATGTTTATCAATACATTGGGTCCAAATAAGTTAAGAAATGACTGATGGAGGCGGAGCCAAGATGGCGGAATAGTGAGGGCGCGCACCGATAGTCCGGGAAAATTTAGTTTAATAAAAGGGGAGTTACGGTAGCCGCAGAAAATAGAACCAAACAAAAATTGCAGGGGAAACCCTTCTGAATGGAGCAGGCGTGAATCGGACGACCTACTGGGAGAACAAGGTCGCCCACCGCACGGAAGCAAAGTCGCGGGACCCAGCCGCAGAAGCCCCAGGGTCTGCGCGACAGTGCTCCAAGGAGAGTGCACGCCACACAGAAAACAGCGGGGAGACTTGAGACGCTCAGGGCTCCGAGTCCACACATCGGCGCTGGAAGGGGAGGTGAGCCCAATAACCCGAGACATTGGTGGGGAAACGGGGGTCAGAATCTAGAGGGGGGCCGGAAAGTGCAGCAAACTCACTACCAGAAAGAAGGAAAAAAAAAGCTTCGGGTTTCTCTTCCCCCTAACCTTGCAAAGGTTACAAGGCTGCAAGACTTGAAGAATTCCCAAGAGACAAAGAGCAGGCCTCCTCTTTGGATTTACATATCAGTGGGGGAGAGTTAAGGAACTGAGTCACTACAATTCAGTAGCCTAGGCAACCCAGTGGGAGTCCAGAGGAGCCAAAGACTGGAAGCTAAATACCATCAATTCTGCACAGCCCTGCCCTGCAGTGTTACTTACCCCCTGAATAAATAAAATAAATAAATAAATAAAAAGAGAGAGATTTACCACGCATAACCTGAGGGTGTCACCTTTGCACACCCTTAACCAGGAAGAACCAGGCAGAGCTCTCAGGCCGCACCCATCTCAAGCCTCCAAGGCTCCTCCAACAGCAGGCAGTCCACTCAACACTGACACAGTATAAAAAAAAAAAAAAAGAAAAAAAAAAAGCGCACAGTGACGCAAGAAGAATTAAGTATGCCGAGTAACAAACACAGAAATAGAGGGAGCAAGATCAACGATGACACTATGATGCCTCCAAATAAGCAAAACACCCCAAGCCAAGAGTATGAAGATGATGAGATAGAAGAAATGCAAGATACGGATTTCAAAAAATTTATGATAAGAACATTTAGAAGTTTTCAAAAGCAAATCCTTGAACTACAGAAATCCTTAATGGACAAGATTGAAAATCTTTCTCGTGAAAATGAAATTTTAAGGAAGAGTCAAAATGAAACTCAGAAACTAGTAGAACAGGAAAGTGTAATAGTCAAGAGAAATCAAAATGAAATGAAGAGCTCAATAGATCAAATGACAAACACATTAGAAAGCCTTAAAAACAGAATGGGTGAAGCAGAAGAGAGAATATCGGACTTAGAAGATAGAGCACAGGAAAACATACAGTCAAACCAAAGAAAAGAAGAGGAAATTAGAAACCTGAAAAATATTGTTGGGAATCTACAGGATACTATTAAAAAAACCAACATTCGAGTTCTAGGAGTTCCTGAAGGCATGGAGAGAGAGAAAGGATTGGAAGGCCTTTTTAGTGAGATACTAGCAGAGAACTTTCCAGGTTTGGAGAAGGACAGAGATATCCTAGTACAGGAAGCTCATAGAACCCCCAATAAACATGACCAAAAGAGATCCTCACCACGACACGTGGTAATTAAACTTACCACAGTGAAACATAAAGAAAAGATCCTAAAATGTGCAAGAGAGAAACGTCAGATTACTCTCAGAGGATCTCCAATCAGACTCACAGCTGACTTCTCATCAGAAACCCTACAAGCTAGGAGGGAATGGCGAGACATAGCACAGGTGCTAAGAGAGAAAAATTGCCAGCCCAGAATATTATATCCTGCCAAGCTCTCATTTGTGAATGAAGGTGAAATAAAGACCTTTCATAGCAAACAGAAATTGAAAGACTTTGTGGCCACTCGTCCGGCCCTGCAAAAGATACTTAAAGATGTGCTACACTCAGAAACACAGAAACACGGCCATCAATATGAAAGAAGGGAAAGGAAGAACACCTACCAGTAAAAGAGCATGGGAAGCTCAAAGCATATACTAGAAAATATTTCCGGGAAAATGGCAGGGCAAAGTCACTACGTATCAATTGTCACATTGAACATTAATGGTCTGAATTCTTCAGTTAAAAGACACCGTTTAGCTGACTGGCTCACAGAACACAACCCAACTATTTGTTGCCTACAAGAAACACATCTCTCTAACAAAGAGGCATGCAGACTGAAAGTGAAAGGTTGGAAAAAGATATTCCATGCCAACAGAAACCAAAAAAAAGCAGGTGTAGCCATATTAATATCAGACAAAATAAACTTTAATACACAAACTGTTAAGAGAGACAAAGAGGGACACTATATAATGATTAAGGGTTCAATTCAACAGGAAGATGTAACTATTATAAATGTATATGCACCTAATTACAGGGCACCGGTCTATTTAAAAGATATGTTAAGGGACTTAAAGGGAGATTTAGATTCCAATACAATAGTACTGGGGGACTTCAATACTCCACTCTCAGAAATAGACAGATCATCCGGACAGAAGATCAACAAGGAAACAGCAGATTTAATTGACACTATTGCCCAAATGGATCTAACAGATATCTACAGAACTTTCAACCCTACATCTACAGACTTCACATTCTTCTCAGCAGCGCATGGAACCTTCTCTAGGATTGATCACATACTAGGACATAAAGCAAATCTCAGCAAATTTAAAAGAATTAGAATCATACCATGCAGCTTCTCAGACCACAGCGGGATGAAGCTGGAAATTAGCAACTCAGGAAACCCCAGAAAGTATGCAAACACATGGAGACTGAACAACATGCTCCTGAATGAACACTGGGTCATTCAAGAAATCAAAAGAGAAATCAAAAACTTTCTGGAAGTAAATGAAGACAACAACACAACATATCAAAACTTATGGGATACAGCAAAAGCAGTATTGAGAGGCAAATTTATAGCAATAGGTGCCTATATCAAGAAATTGGAAAGGTACCAAATAAATGAGCTTTCAGCGCACCTCAAGGACCTAGAAAAACTGCAGCAAACCAAACCCAAATCTAGTAGGAGAAGAGAAATAATTAAAACCAGAGAAGAAATTAACAGGATTGAATCCAAAAAAACATTACAAAAAATCAGCCAAGCGAGAAGCTGGTTTTATGAAAAAATAAACAAAATTGACACCCCATTGGCCCAACTAACTAAAAAAAGAAGAGAAAAGACCCAAATCAATAAAATCAGAGATGAAAAAGGAAACGTAACAACAGACACCACAGAAATAAAAAGAATCATCAGAAATTACTACAAGGACCTGTATGCCAGCAAACAGGAAAACCTATCAGAAATGGATAGATTCCTGGACACATGCAATCTACCAAAATTGAACCATGAAGACATCGAAAACCTAAATAGACCCATAACTGAAACAGAAATTGAAACAGTAATAAAGGCCCTCCCAACAAAGAAAAGCCCAGGACCAGATGGATTCACTGCTGAATTCTACCAGACATTTAAAGAAGAACTAATCCCATTTCTTCTCAAACTATTCAGAACAATCGAAGAAGAGGGAATCCTCCCAAATTCTTTCTATGAAGCCAGCATCATCTTAATCCCTAAGCCAGAGAAAGATGCAGCACTGAAAGAAAATTACAGACCAATATCCCTGATGAACATAGATGCAAAAATCCTCAATAAAATTCTGGCCAATAGAATACAACAACACATCAGGAAAATCATCCACCCAGACCAAGTGGGATTCATCCCTGGTATGCAGGGATGGTTCAACATTCGCAAATCAATCAATGTGATTCACCACATTAACAGACTGCAGAAGAAAAACCATATGATTATCTCAATTGATGCAGAGAAAGCATTTGATAAAATTCAACACCCTTTCATGATGAAAACTCTAAGCAAATTGGGTATAGAAGGAACATTCCTCAATATAATCAAAGCAATTTATAAAAAACCCACAGCCAGCATCCTATTGAATGGGGAAAAGTTGGAAGCATTTCCACTGAAATCTGGCACCAGGCAGGGATGCCCACTCTCACCACTGCTATTTAACATAGTTCTGGAAGTTTTAGCCAGAGCCATCAGACAAGAAAAAGAAATCAAAGGAATACAAATCAAGAAGGAAGAAGTCAAACTATCCCTCTTTGCAGACGATATGATTCTGTACTTAGAGGATCCAAAGAACTCTACTAAGAGACTATTGGAACTCATAGAGGAGTTTGGCAAAGTGGCAGGATATAAAATCAATGCACAAAAATCAACAGCCTTTGTATACACAAGCAATGCCATGACTGAGAAAGAACTGCTAAGATCAATCCCATTCACAATAGCTACAAAAACAATCAAATACCTTGGAATAAACTTAACCAAGGACGTTCAAGATCTCTACGATGAAAATTACAAAACCTTAAAGAAAGAAATAGAAGAGGATACCAAAAAATGGAAAAATCTTCCATGCTCATGGATTGGAAGAATCAACATCATCAAAATGTCCATTCTCCCAAAAGCAATTTATAGATTCAATGCAATCCCAATCAAGATACCAAAGACATTCTTCGCAGATCTAGAAAAAATGATGCTGAAATTCATATGGAGGCACAAGAGACCTCGAATAGCTAAAGCAATCTTGTACAACAAAAACAAAGCCGGAGGCATCACAATACCAGATTTCAGGACATACTACAGGGCAGTTGTAATCAAAACAGCATGGTACTGGTACAGAAACAGATGCATAGACCAATGGAACAGAACTGAAACACCAGAAATCAATCCAAACATCTACAGCCAACTTATATTTGATCAAGGATCTAAAACTAATTCCTGGAGCAAGGACAGTCTATTCAATAAATGGTGCTGGGAAAACTGGATTTCCACGTGCAGAAGCATGAAGCAAGACCCCTACCTTACACCTTACACAAAAATCCACTCAACGTGGATTAAAGACCTAAATCTACGTCCTGACACCATTAAGTTATTAGAGAACATTGGAGAAACCCTTCAAGATATTGGCACAGGCAAAGAATTTCTGGAAAAGACCCGGGAGGCACAGACAGTCAAAGCCAAAATCAACTATTGGGATTGCATCAAATTGAGAAGTTTCTGTACTGCAAAAGAAACAGTCAGGAGAGTGAAGAGACAACCAACAGAATGGGAAAAAATATTTGCAAACTATGCAACAGATAAAGGGTTAATAACCAGAATCTACAAAGAGATCAAGAAACTCCACAAAAACAAAACCAACAACCCACTTAAGAGATGGGCCAAGGACTTCAATAGACATTTTTCAAAAGAGGAAATCCAAATGGCCAACAGGCACATGAAAAAATGTTCAAGGTCACTAGCAATCAGGGAAATGCAAATCAAAAGCACAATGAGGTTTCACCTCACCCCGGTTAGAATGGCTCACATACAGAAATCTACCAACAACAGATGCTGGCGAGGATGTGGGGAAAAAGGGACACTAACCCACTGTTGGTGGGAATGCAAACTGGTCAAGCCACTATGGAAATCAGTCTGGAGATTCCTCAGAAACCTGAATATAACCCTACCGTTCGACCCAGCCATCCCACTCCTTGGAATTTACCCAAAGGAGTTTAAAGTGATAAAGAAAAAAGCGGTCTGCACCCTAATGTTTATTGCAGCACAATTCACAATAGCCAAGACCTGGAACCAACCTAAATGCCCATCAATGGTAGACTGGATAAAGAAATTATGGGATATGTATTCTTTAGAATACTATACCGCAGTAAGAAACAACGAAATCCAGTCATTTGCAACAAAATGGAGGAATCTGGAACACATCATGCTGAGTGAAGTAAGCCAGTCCCAAAGGGACAAATACCATATGTTCTCCCTGATCGGTGACAACTGACTGAACACCAAAAAGGAAACCTCCTGAAGTGAAATGGACACTATGAGAAATGGTGACTTGATCAGCATAGCCCTGACTGCTAATGGACAACTTAATACATTATCCCTCATAGTATTTTTTTTTATCTGTTCTACTTAATATGACTGGTTTAATTCTGTAATTATCACACAGTTATTCTTAAGTGTTGAAAATTAACTGAAATGTGATCCCTGTTAAACATAAAAGTGGGAATAAGAGAGGGAAGAGATGTATAATTTGGGGCATGCTCGGGCTGACTTGCCCCAATTGGTAGAGTTGGAAACATACTAGGGGATTCCAATTCAATCCCATCAAGGTGGCATGTGCCAATGCCATCTCACTATTCCAAGTGATCAATTTCAGTTCACAATTGATCATAATGAAAGGACGAAGAGTCAAAGGGAGCACATAAACAAGTCTAGTATCTGCTAACACTAACCGATAGAATAAATAAAGGGGAGAGTGATCCAACATGGGAAGTGAGATACTCAGCAGACTCATAGAATGGCGGATGTCCTAAATAGCACTCTGGCCTCAGAATCAGCCCTAAAGGCACTCGGATCTGGCTGAAAAGCCCATGAGAGTATTTCAGGCATGGAAAGCCAAGACACTCTGGCAAAAGATCTCTGTGAGTGAGATCCCAGTGGAAAGAACAGGTCTTCAAAGAGGGAGGTGCCTTTCTCTGAAGGGAGGAGAGAACCTCCACTTTGACTATGACCTTGTCTAAACAAGATAAGAGTCGGAGAACTCAAGGGGCTTCCATAGCCTTGGAAACTCATGACTGGTGCATAGGGAGATTACTGATGCCATAAACAGGAGTGTCAATTTGTAAAGTCAACAACAGGAGTCACTGTGCACTTACTCCTCACGTAGGATCTCTGTCCTTAATGTGCTATACACTGAGGCTTAATGCTATAACGAGTACTCAAACAGTATATTTCACTTTGTGTTTCTATGGGGGTGCAAACTGTTGAAATCTTTACTTAATGTACACTAAACTGATCTTCTGTTAAAAAAAAAAAAAAAAAAAAAAAAGAAACTATCAATTCCCAACTTGACTCTCACTGGGATTAAACATGACAATAGGTCTGATCTGATTACATCATTATTTAAAAAAAATCATCCATTATTTTTCACTTTATGTTTCTGTGTGGGAACAAACTGTTGAAATCCTTACTTAAGGTATACTAAGCTGATCTTCTGTATACTAAGATAATCGAAAATGAATCTTGATGTGAATGGAAGGGGAGAGGGAGTGGGAAAGGGGAGGGTGGTGGGTGGGAGGGACGGTATGGGGGGAAAAGCCATTGTAACCCATGAGACGTACTTTGGAAATTTATATTCATTAAATAAAAGATAAAAAAAAAAAAAAAAAAAAAAAAAGAGAGTGGGGAGTGATGGCTCATCGGTATGGGATCATTTTTTGGTTTGATGAAAATGTGTTGTGGTTAGTTAGTTGTGATGGTTGAGCAATTCTGTAAATTTATTGAACATACCTGAACTTTGTACTTTTAAATGGTGAACTTAAGGGCAGGCATTTGGTCTAGCAGTTAAGATGCCACTTGGGACTCCCACATCCCATGCCCAAGTGCCTAAGTTCAAGTCCCATCTCTGTTCCTTTTGCTTCAGCCCAGTTAATAGTATATGCAGCATGGGAGAGGACGGGCAGGAGGTGTTCCCAGTATCACAGGGACTACATGGCTGGTTGGGTGGAGTCCCTGGTCCAGCTTATGAAATCCTGGCTGCCCACACGGCCACAGTGGTGCGAGCTCCCTTTGCCACCATCACCTGGAGGAGACGCACCCCTGTCACCCAGCCAGGGGGTGCCCAGCACCAGATCTGGCCTACCGTGGCTGCTCTGCCTAGAGCTGTAGGAAAAATCACTTGTGCACCTAACTCTTAAGGTTTTTGACTGACAGATCAATTTTTGATGCAGGCGAGCTAGAGTCTAGCACGGTTGTTGGCATTGTGTCAGATTTTGTCTTCTGATTCTGTCCCTTTTTGTAATGTATCACTTGTTATACAGATGTTCCTTGATCTACCATGGAGTTATGTCCCAATAACCCATGGTAAGTTGAACTTATCATGAATTGAATATGCATTTTGGCCAGCGCCGTGGCTCAGTAGGCTAATCCTCCACCTTGAGGCGCCAGCACACCGGGTTCTAGTACCAGTCGGGGCGCCGGATTCTGTCCCAGTTGCCCCTCTTCCAGGCCAGCTCTCTGCTGTGGCCCGGGAAGGCAGTGGAGGATGGCCCAAGTGCTTGGGCCCTGCACCACATGGGAGACCAGGATAAGTACCTGGTTCCTGCCTTCGGTTGCGGTGGCCATTGGAGGGTGAACCAACGGCAAAGGAAGACCTTTCTCTCTGTCTCTCTCTCTCTCCCTGTCCACTCTGCCTGTCAAAAAAAAATGCATTTAATATACCTAACCTCCCTAACATCATAGCTTAGCAGCACAGCACATGCTAGTAGTGGTGGGAAATGTCCAGACCACAAAATCATTTGCTCCAGCCCTGTGAAGGCAACTGCAGGTGGGACTTGAAATTCAATAAATCTGGGGCCGGCGCTGTGGCACAGTGAGTTAACACCCTGGCGTGAAGCATCAGCATCCCTTATAGGCGCCGGTTTCAGACCCGGCTGCTCCACTTTCGATCCAGCTCACGGCTATGGCCTGGGAAAGTGATAGAAGATGGCCCAAGTCCTTGGGCTTCTGCACCTGCGTGGGGGGCCTGGAGGAAGCTCCTGGCTCCTGGCTTCGGATTGGCACAGTCCCTGATGTTGCAGCCAGTGGGGAGTGAACCAGTGGATGGAAGATCTTTATATCCCTTTGTCTCTCTGTAACTCTGCTTTTCAAATAAATAAATCTTTAAAAAATAAAAAAAAAAAAA
Source organism: Oryctolagus cuniculus (assembly GCF_051225735.1). Taxonomy (NCBI): domain Eukaryota; kingdom Metazoa; phylum Chordata; class Mammalia; order Lagomorpha; family Leporidae; genus Oryctolagus; species Oryctolagus cuniculus. Next base: position 26,722,558 of record NC_142880.1, on the reverse strand, counting down.
TAAAAAAATAAAAAAAAGAAATGACTGATGCTCAACTTCTTTCCTTGTAATCATTTGCCCTTTAAGTCATATAGTTTGGGAGCAAGTGGAAGATTGTTTGATATAGTAATAAATTCATCATATCCTAAAGACTTTCATAATTTCCAGTTTTTTTTTTTAAATTTCCCCACTGCCTTTCACTGCTTAGGAATAATATAGGGATAGTACAATGTTGTGATATTTATAGTAGCATAAATTTATTTCCTATTGTATTAAATTCTATTACAATATATTCCATTTCCTTGGTTTGGTATCATGAGGCAACTTTTGTCACAGTAATGCAAAATTTTCATAGCCAAAAAGCAATAGTAAATTTGCTCAGCAAATTCACTTTGGAATATGCTTGGATAAATTGAATAAAGTAGTTGTTTCTGGTGAATACACGTCTTTCCTTAGGAAAATGTAACACAGCTTAATCTTGTAAGTTGATTATTTAATAAAGAAGAAGGCAGGAGAGAGAGAGGAGGGGGAAGGGAAAGAGAAGGAGGGGGAAAGGGGTTCTATTACATCTCTGTTGGAAATCAAACGTAGGTGTCTTCAGTGTTTCAAATGAGATAGCAAAATAGGACTTAATTGGCACTAGGATCACTAACTCTAATAATATATGGATGTTCAGACTGTGCATGCTTTGGGTTCCTTCATTTTTGTCCCAAGAGAGGTCATGAAGGTAGTCAGACAACTCCACCCATGAGATGCTCCAATGTTAGCCACTCGTTACAGCGTTTTAGGACAGATCTGGGCTCATCAGCATCTTAAACATTTATTCATAGATCGACACTTATAGAGTGCCTATCTTGTGCTCACATTAGGGCAATATGGATATATCAGTAAAGGGGAAAAAAAACAAAATTTTGTCTACTTTCAGGGTTCTGGGCATATCATAGAGACAATATGGACCATTATAAGGGTTTTGGCCCTTAATCAGAGAAAAATATGACAAACTGTAAGATCTTGCACAAAAACATATGATGCAATGTGCACTTTGATACTTGATACATAATCTGATTTCTGTGTGGATTTTAGACAGCAGAAGCAACAAGTGAACAAATGCCAGGGAGATTAAGTGGGGTTCTATTTTAACAATCCCAGGAAGAGATGATCAATCAGGTCTAGGAAGGAATAATAATTCCTCAGGGGATAATTTGTAGGTATACTCACTAGGGTTTTCTAAGAAACTACATTAGAGGTGAGAGAGGAAGAGAAAGCTGGAAATAATTCTGTCCTTAGGGGAAGGATGCAGGCTGTGTGGTATTTCTGTGAGTTCTAGCAAAGGAATGGAGGGACAAGGAAGACACAGTAAAGACACTTAGACAAGTCTTTCGCAGACATCTTTCAACTGTGCATGAACTGCTTACTGGCAACAATATACATGGCAATGGGGAACTGACCAACCAAAAAGAAATCTATACCAGGTACAGTTCCTGAAGACACTATGGAAAATGCTTGCAGAAGGACTGAGAAAGTCATTCACTATTTCAGTTTCCTTTTATCTCCCTCCAAACTGCCCTGTGCTTACCACCACACACTACACTTGTAGCTTGGCCCTAAGCCCCAGCCTTCTTGCAGGTGAACATAAGAATGTCAGCATAGCTAACTCAGTGTTTCTCTCTTGATGTTTTGATTTCCTCATTCCTCAGTTGTGAAGAGGGCACTAAGTACCAATTTGAATTTAAAAATCTTTTTCTAACAACTGAACTTTGATTATGGAAGGAAATGCTAATGTTACTTCCATGCAATCTTTTCTTCATCTCAGATTGATGATAATAATAGAAAAATCAGACTATCATACCCTCAAAAGCATTACGATTAAAAGAGTTCTAATTCCTTTTCAAATCCAACCCCTGCTGATGACAAACATTAATGTGGCAGACACAAGGCACAATACAGTGGCCATTAGCCATCGTGCCAAAGGCCAGGGCTACAAAAAATGAACAAGTCATTAAAAGGTTGTGCAATGTAGACAGAGCCTAAGTGTCTCGGCCGAAGGACCCTTAGCCCAGGCAAACTTTCTTATGAATGCTGATGGCAAGGGAGTCCTAGTTAGTGACTCCAGGACTGGCAGGAGGACACGTCCCCTTGCAGTGAAGGCAGAGTGGGGGATATGTGGTCCCTGGGCTTTCCCTTCACTGTCTTCTCACTCATATCCACATGGCCTGATGTTTTTTTCATAATGTCATGGCAATTCAACAGCTATAAAGAATGCAGGTATTTCTAACAAAACTGTTTTGACTGTTAGTTGAAATGTGAACCTTTGCACTAGTCATAGACCCCTGAACCTATTTTATAAGCAAGTTTTTGGTTTAGATTCAATTTCCATTTTATGCAGAGAAACAATTAACTGGATTAGTACAGAGAAATGTTTGTCATACAAAGCCTAAAGAACGTAGAATCTAAGTTAACAGAACGTTGAATAATATATGCTATCAAGCAGATATCAAATACAAAGTGACTAATAATTCTGAAGAAGTCTCTCATTAAGCCTATCAAATCACTAAAAATAAACTATAAAAGCTTATCAATGCAATTATTTCTTTTTGTTCTTCAGTTTAAGAATTGGGTTGGAAAATTCTTTTTGAAGTTACTTTGAGTGACAAATGAGTGCCATTTACTCACTTTTCAAAAACTGTCACTCTGCATCTCAAATACATCTTTTTTAAAAAAAATTTTTAAAAACCCTTCTAGTTGTTCTATTTATGTTATTCATTGTAAAACAAGTTCAGGGGCAGGTGTCTGGCCTAGCAGTTAAGATGCTGGTTGAGACACCTGTGCCCACATTAGTAACCCTGGGTCTGATTCCAGGCTCTGACTCCTCTCTCCAGCTTCCCGCCAAAGCAAACCCTGGGAGGCTGCAGATGATGGCTGAAGCAGCTGGGTCCTGGTACCCGTGTGGGAGTCCCGTGTTCAGGTCTAAGCTCCTGGATTCAGTCTGGCACAGCTCTGGTTATTTCAGGCAATTGCGGAGTGAACCGGTGGATAGAAAGCTCTCTTTCTGAATATCTGTCTGTTTATCTCTCTCTCTTTTGAATGCATTTTATTTATTTATTTTTTGACAGGCAGAGTAGACAGTGAGAGAGAGAGACAGAGAGAAAGGTCTTCCTTTGCCGTGCACCCTCCAATGGCCGCCGCGGCTGGCGCACTGTGGCCTTCGCACCGCGCTGATCCGATGGCAGGAGTCAGGTGCTTCTCCTGGTCTCCCATGGGGTGCAGGGCCCAAGCACTTGGGCCATCCTCCACTGCACTCCCTGGCCACAACAGAGAGCTGGCCTGGAAGAGGGGCAACCGGGACAGAATCCGGCGCCCTGACCGGGATAGAACCCAGTGTGCAAGCGCCGCAAGGCGGAGGATTAGCCTACTTAGCCACGGCGCCGGCCCTTGAATGTATTTTAAAAAAATTAACTTCAGAACACATACTATTACATATAGTAAAATACTACAGCTGAGATATGAGCAAATAACTACTCACATACACTTAGTATAATTACAAACCAAATCATGTCTTTGACCCTTTGGTGATACATTTGAGAGAAAGCATACATAGCTCTACCGGTCAGCAATTTGTGGAAAAAAAAAATTTGTTTAATAAACAACTCCAAAGTTCCAGTGATTCTCTGAGAGCAAGTGATGAGTGTTCTCTTCCCTGTATTGCTTGATAGATTAGCTTCAAGCTGCGGGTTGGATCAGGTCTTCCCTGCATGTCCTTCATTCTGACACCAGGGATTTTTCTAAAAGAGGATGCCAGAAGCACCCCAGGGGTCACCCACAACATAAGTACTTGGGGAAAGAGGACCAACATTCCCTGGGTGTTGGAAAAATATAATACTTCTTCTGAATATTAAATGATGAATGTTATGATAAGGATAATAAGCCACACGCTGAAAGATGAATGTTTAATAATCTGTCTTAAATGCGGATATTTGTATTAGAATACATAGAAGTAAGGAATAGAATGGTGATTACTAGAGGCTTGAGAGGGAAGAATAAGGGGGAGATGTAGGTCAAAATGTACAAAGTTACAATGATATAGAATCAATAAATTTACAGATCTAAAATAAAATAACAGGACTATAGTTAATGATTTTGTATATTAGGCATTTTCTGAGAGTAGGTTCTAGGTGTTCTTATTTCTCCCTCCTTACACACACACACACACACACACACTCACACACAGACACACACAAGGTATCTAAGGGTGGGAGTCAATTCTAGTGATTGATTTGTTGGTTAAGATGCCCACGTGCCATGTTGGAGTAGCTGGTTGGTATTCAGGGCTCCAATTCCATCTCCTGACTCCAACTTCCTTCAAATGCACACCCTGGGAATGTGAGCCAGTGGTGATGACCAAAGTAACTGGGTTTGCACGCCCCATGTAGGGGATGTGGATTGAGCTCTCCCAATTTCATCCCTGCCTCTGCTCCGGCCATGTAGACATCTATTGATTGAAATGGAATGGGAAATCTGCTCTTTACCTCCTCTCAAATAAATAAGTGAATAAATAAAAGGTTCATATGTGACATGATGAATATGCTAAACTGTTTACATATACTAATCATTTCCCTATATATGAATATAAAACCAAGTTTTATGCCTTAAATTTTAAAAATATGAATATAGTAACATTTATGAAATAGAGAAAATTCTATTACAAACCAGAAATATATCAATGATATCATATTATTGGAATGGTATTCTTTGATTTTTAACAGACATCTGATTTAAACTTTCATTCTATAATTTATTCATTCAATCAATCAAGGATGGTTGATTGACAACGTGCTATCCAGTGTGGAGAAGTAAATAGACATGTTCCTTTTTCTCTGACTACCTAGGGAAACAATCAAGTAACTACATCATTGAACATCCAATTACAGATTGAGAAGAGGGCTTGCTTGCAAGGGAATGATCTCAGCTCTTTGAGAATGTATAACAGAGAGGTTCATGCACCTGGGACAGGAGACATAACTTTCCCAAAGAAATGACACTTCAAGTAAGTATTGGTAAGAGTTAACTAGAGGGTAGGAAAGATTTTAAGTAGATATGAATATCTATCTGAAATCCACAGGAATTAGAAATGATTATATATGACATGGTATGGGAGAGCAAAGAAGAGATTGTCTAGTTCATGGGCTTTGCTGTCTTATTCTCATATTTTTTTCCCTTTCAGTGGCATGCAACATGATCTCTGGATTGTCAGAAAAGATCATTCTTACATTAAGCATTCTTTTGCCTTTATTTAAAAATGTCCTGCCGTTATTACATTAACAATTGGTTCTTGAAGATGGTAGAATGTATGCTCAAGATATATTTATTTAGCGTCTCCCTTTGTGTTGGGTCTTTAAACAAATAAATATGTATTATAGTCATGATTTTCCTAGCTTAGTGTTCATTTAATTTTATCCATTTGAAAGGCAGAGTGAGAAAGAGGGAGAGAAAGAGAGAGAGAGAGAGAGAGAGAGAGAGAGGGAAATAAGATCATTTTACCATAATAACATTCAGCCCAAGAAGTGACCAAATGATGAACTGTCATTCTTAGAAGTGAGCTCTTCCATAATCAAAAGACTTTCTTGAAAATACTTGTGTCTACTTTACCTAGTGGTATGGAATAGAAAACAAGAAACATTCCTGGGTCCTAACTGAGCCTGCCCCTGTGTGTGTGTGTGTGTGTGTGTGAATGTGTGTGTATGTGTGTGTTTGTGTGTGTGTGTTTTAATAAGGCTTCTCAGCCATGTGTCTAGTTAACACAATGACATGTGACATGCCTATCAATGAAAATTGTACATCCATATATATTCCTAGTGCAAATTTTGCCATGGCTTATGTAGCAAATATTTGAATGCATAAATATTCTCAATGGCCGAACGGTATTACACAAATAATGTTGATTCCAAAGGTCTCATTCATATCAGTGGTTAGGGCCCCTGGTCAGTTATTTTTAATGCACCTTCCTTTTCTAAGTCCCTCTTTTAAGTAATCGATTTTTCTAATGCCTAATCCTGGCCCATAGTGCAATGTGGAGGCACTGATAGAAAAACTTCAGTGAAAGAGTTAAAAGAAAGTAATTCTGAGTAATACAAGCTTCAAATCCATGGTGTTATAATTATTACTGAAGATTTGATCAGAACTAATTCTGATTCTAATCCAGGTCCTTTAAAAAAACCCACACCCTAGGTTCTAGAAGAGTGGAGACCTAAATCCTCTCTGCTCTAATGATCCCTGGGAGTCAGAATAAACATTTGATGTCACTGGAAAAGTAGGATGACACAGGAGTTATGGTGTCATAAGTACCTACGTTCCAATTCCAGTTCTCTCACCCACAACCCTTGACACAAAGCAAATGTCTTAAAGGTATCTTTCCTTCAATTTCACAACTTTTAAACTGTTTTTCTATAGCTATCCATAAGTTGTTATGCAGAATGCAAAATATATGCATAAAGCATGTCTGGATCTTTGACGCATGTTGAGTAACGATAACTGATATGAGAAGTAATGGAACCAAGATAGTCATCTGTGCTCTAGTGTGTAGGACTGGTTCTTCTCTAAACCTGATACTGAGGATTTTGGTTTCTCCAGTGCTCAACTGACTCTTAGTAACTCAGAGGTTCCATGCATTTCACTTGATGCTACAAAGGTGCTGGTAGCACAGATAGTCATAGAAATTAATAAACAGCTGCACTTGTCAGCTTGGCAACCAGAGTTTGTGCCTCCAGCCCTGTGGCACTCTGGATCTCACGCATCTCACAACACTAGCCTAGGCAGGGATCCACTGCTGCCTGTGGCAACTCTGAGCTTTCTGGCATGGCAGATGCTCAACGAGAGCTCCAACAGAGCCCAAGGCTGTGACTCCCAAAGCCCCAGGAATTGGAAGAGGCCTCGGCCAAGAACCCAGTGTAATGGCAGACAGCAAACCCTAACTATCAAGGGACGTTAAGGGACTGAGTACTGAAGACTGGCAGGCAGCCATTTCTAGAGGTTTTTGAAATTTGATAGTTGTATTATACCAGAAATAAAGAAATACTCACCTACTTGCATTGTGAAAGCATTTTATCAGCCAAGGTCCCTTTCAAAATATGCTTTGTCACACGGGCTTAATGGTAGAAATAGCAAGGGCCTAAAAATAACTCGGTCTTTATAAAGAGGTTACAAAAAAAAAAAAAAAAAAAAACTAGTCCAGTTCTCCTAATATTTGGCTTTCTTTGGGAAAGAAAGAGAACTGAGAATAGAAGCAAAAATACATTTCCTATCTATAAAAATAGCAGAGAAACACTGACACATTATTGTGAACTGAATCCAAGATACATGTCAGATGTTTGGCTTCATGTTCTTTTTAAAATAACATTCCCGTCCATTCTTATTAAGTTTGGATTACTCCCAAGAGTCGTTTTGTGGATAATTTAACACCTGTGAACTTGGTTATGCTAAACATAAATTTATTGCCTACTGGATGGGTAAGTTTTCTTTACTCTGAAGTGAGTGAAAATAAAACACCGTGTGAAGTCAAGGTAAAGCCAATCAGTCTTCTTTCAGTCTTCCATTTCATTTCTCACCTTTTCTTACATTATCAGTTGTGTTTTAAGTAACATTGCTGTGATGATGTTGCAAAAAATAAATTACTAGTTGGATGAGCCTACCAGGAGATGTGGCTATGCAAGTTGCTTTTATTTTCACATTTTACATAAGTCGTACTTTTGGAGCTAAGTAGAAATCAGCAAGAAGATCCTAGTAGCAGCCTGCTAACGTGAAACAAAGTTGGGAAAGTTCAACGTAATAGGTGCTGAAAATGCAGGTTATTCCAGATCATGGGAATTTTAAAGTACATTCAATATATTAGTATTTATTCTTTTTAAAGTGAACTGTAGCTAACTGAATGTCTCTACTGCATATCTAATATGTGTAATTGGGGGCTATACACTTAAAATATAAAAATAAGTATAGGTATAAGCATTGTGAACTGTGATACAATATTTTGATGTTTTTAATTAAGCACACATCTTTATGCATCTGGAATTTAAGTAATAGTATTTTATATGCCAGAGATTTATCTATTTGTAAAAAAATCAAATGGATATTATTCACAACCAGTTTTTACTGTATTTCCACAATGTATATTTATACCTTTCAGTTTAATTTAAGTACTGTCCACACTGAAAATATTAGACTGGATTATTATCAAGAATCCCAAACTCAGTTCCCTATAGTGGCCATGCAGATAATGAATGAAAGAGCACTGACTTTAAGATACAGCATGATATAAATTTGAGAAAGAAAATATGTGTTCTTCCCATTCAATAGATACCACATATTAAGACAGACTTCAACTTTCATACCAGGTAAATAGATGAGAAAGAACTTCTTTAGAATATTCAGGAGAAAACTTTTACAGCTATTAAATTCTTGCCTGAGAAAAATTGCCATAATTCACAAAAGCTGTGTGTGACATATGCAGCCAGACTTAGAAGTAAGGCAAGGCAGATAGAGTCAATCATTCTACATACATTTACTCGAAAACCTTTGGAGTGATTTTTCACAGCATGCTGGCCATTGTGCTCTCAATTATACTCTAGTGGCCCAAGTCAATTATGATTTTACCAGATTTTCTCAGATTCTCCATCTGCACTAAAGCTATTAAACGGGATGTGGATTCAGAGGACTAAGCAAATAAAGGATCATATTATTTTATGCTTCAAATCTCATATTATTTCTCAGAACTAGGAGGGTTCTCTTAGAAACAACAAGACAAACCAAAGAACTTTTAGAAAATATTTGTTTATTTATAATGTAGAGTGATAGAAAAGGGGAGAGAGACAGAGAGGAGGAGGGGGAGGGAGAGGGAGAGAGAGAGAGTGTGAGAGAGAGAATAGAGAGAACATCCACCCATGATTTTACTCGCCAATGCCCTCCCAGCCAGGACTGGCCCAGGGCAAAACCAGGACCCAGGAACTCCATCGGGTTCTTCCCTGTGGGTGGCAAGGACTCATGTACTTGAACCATTACACGATTCTCCGCAGCCCCATTAGCAGGAAGCTGGTTCAGAAGCAGAAGAGTTGGGACTCTGTCACTTAGACATAGGATGTGGGCACCACAAGCCATGGCTTAATCTGCTGTACCACAACACTGTCACCAAACAGTTTTTTCAGTTCTTTTATTCTCTTGTGAAGCTCTCAACCCCCTAGTGTCTCCTTTCTTTTACCAAATGGTGATTTTATTTACTATCTTAGAAAATGAAGGTGATCATAAGAGATCTACTTTATTTTTCTTCCTTCTTGGAAACATCTGAGTTTTTTTCGTTGTTTAAAATTGATCAACAGTTCTTTCTCTCCCCACAGCCAAATTCTGTCCATATACTGATTCTGACTCCAATTAGCCTTTTTTAAGATTTATTTATTTATTTACTTATTTGACAGGTAGATTTTATAAACAGTGAGAGAGAGAGACAGAGAGAAAGATCTTCCTTTCGTTGGTTCACACTCCAAATGGCCGCAACGGCCAGAGCTACGCTGATCCGAAGCCAGGAGCCAGGAGTCTCTTCCTGGTCTCCCACACGGGTGCAGGGGCCCAAGGACTTGGGTTGTCCTCCACTACTACACGAGGCCAAAGCAGAGAGCTGGACTGGAAGAGGAGCAGCTGGGACTAGAACCTGGTGCCCATATGGGATGCCAGTGCCGCAGGCAGAGGAGTAACCTAGTGAGCCACGGCGCCAGCCTCCCATTAGTCTTAATGAAAAGTCCCTCACTCTCCTAACATGTGCCTTCTCTAATCTAGTAACAGTTTCTATTCTGCTGGATCATTTCCGTTAATAATCACAAATACCAGTGCTCTCTCATCTGCTACCTCACTTTCTTGCAGTCTTTTATAACAAAACATCTCCCATGTACTTTTTAAAAAAGATTTTGTTTATATATTTGAGAGGTAGAGTTATACAGAGAGGGAGAGACAGACAAAAAAGTCTTCCATCCACTGGTTCACTCTCCAGGGCCACAACAGCTGGAGCTGGGCTGATCCAAAGCCAGGAGCCAGGAGCTTTTTCTGGGTCTCCACGCAGGTGCAGGGGCCCAAGCACTTGGGTCATATTCCACTGCTTTTCTAGGCCACAGTAGAGAGCTGGATCAGAAGAGGAGCAGCCAGAACATGAACCTGCACACATATGGATTGCCAGCACCACAGGCGGAGGCTTAGCCTACTATGCCACAATGCGGGCCCCCTCCCATGTACTCTTCATTGTATGCTAATTAGGTATTTTCCCCAGCACTCTTCTAAAAGTATTCAATGCAAGATCCACCAAGTTTTAATTTACAAAATCCAATTATCCCCTGTCCTCACCTTAAATTTTCAGCAAGACGCCTCATGTTTGATTTTGCACTGTCTTAAATATTAGCTCTTATTTGTCTTCCAGCTATAGCAACAGTCAGTCCTTCTAAGACTAGCTGTTGTTTTCTACTATATTTTTCATATTTGAATGACCAAGGACTCAGTCTCTGGCACTCTTCTTTTGTTCATCACCCTTCCTGGTAAATTTTATCCAGCCCTGTTGCTTTAAATTATATCTACACATTGATGATTCCAAAAGCTTTATGTCTCCTGGAGTTAGGGTAAAACCTGTCCCTTCTCAGCAGGAAGCATTGCTGAAGACAGTACCTCTAGTTCGCTGTCCTTAAGAATAAGGATAAAATCTTCGGGGAAGGAGGTGGGGAGTGGAAACCAGACAGGATGGAAACAGGACTCGGAAATCCAAGCCTCTCCCTCCTCCAAACACCTATCTATCCATTCTAGCTCCCAACCAATCAGGAGCAAGGGTCATCCAAATGCTAATGGCAAAGACCTCTTATTGCCCACATAGGGACTTCTCCCAACCTTCACACGTGCGCAGAGTAACCTTCCAGAGAGGTGGCAGTAGTGAGCAAAACCGCCATGTTGGGTGTGTCATTTGCAAAAACGACACACCCCTTGGGCAGAACTCGGAGCTAAGTGCAAACTGAAGTGCTGTGCTGCAGGAAGGAAGGGACAGATCTCCCCAGCTATTAAACCCCCCTGCTCTGGGTCAAGTGGTGGAACCTCTACCCACTAGAGCATAAGTCTCCAGTAAATCTTGCTTTGGTTGCCAATTGGCCTCTTGTCAATTTGTATTGGTAACTGTGCCAACGAACCTGGTCTGGGTACCATAGTCTTCAGATCAGAACTCTTCTCTGAACTGAAGCCACATATGTCCAGCTTCCTACTCAGGTTCTCCTCTTGTATGTCAGACACCTCAAATTTAATATCTCAATTAATAATTTAGGATTCCTCCTTCAGTTCCACCTCTACAACACTTTTTTCCCTCTCAGCCTACTCATTTCAGTTAATAATCTTATCATTTGTCCACTTCCTCAGCCTTAACTAAAGAAATTGACCTTGAATTCATATTTAATTCCTTAGAGGATTTTGGCTAGTCTCCTTAAAGCATATTTTTCAATGGAACCACATGGGACCATCTTCATTATTTGAAAAATGTCTTTAGTTCTTTACTAAGAATATTCTACCTTTGTTGCCTTACAATTTTTTCTTCATACAATAGCTAGATCATTAAAAAATGACAGCAAATGACAACTTTCTAAGCTTTGCCTCACACCTAGAATAAAACGAAGCTCCATATCACAACCTGTAAACTCCTGTGTTCTCTGTGTGCCTGGATTCATCTCCATCCATTCCTACTCTCGTTTTCTCTTCTCCTACCCCCTGGCTTTCCTACTAGTCAATTAGATAGCATTCTTATTATGATATCATGAGCTTTATTCCTGTATCTTCTTTGCCTATAAGTCTTGCCTTTCCCATCTCTCATTCACCTTAAGTTTCTCAAATACAAATCACTGGCATCTCTGTTCAGAGGTCATTTGAAATTAATTGTCCTCTCCATTGAACATATTCCTTAGCACAAAAGTCTCACTAAGTCTGCTACTATTTAACACTACCTAATTTTACCATTTTATAACAATCTCTCTAGATCAAAGACTGATTGATGCTGTTGTTCTGTGTGGTGTGATGTCTGCATCCAAATGGAGAGCTACTTTTAGTCCCAGCTACTCCACTTCTGATCCAGCTCTCTGGCAAGGGAGAGGAAGATGGCCCAAGTCCTTGGACCCTGCCACCAATGTGGGAGAGCCAGGAGTTCTGGCTCCTGACCAACCTTCTTGACCAACCTTGGCCATTGATTACATTTTGGGAAATGAACCAGCAGATGGAGGATGTCTCTCTCTCAGTCTCTCTCCCTCTGTTGTGGTAACTCTGTTTTTTGGATAAATAAATCTTTAAAAGCAAAGATATCAATGTTGCTGTCTTTTGTTTCAATGACATAAATTCACTAACAGAGCAGATAAAATCAACAATATATCTCAAGTGTTAATAATGCCTGGAAGGAATGAGTAAAAGGCAAGAAGCTAACATAATGGATTATTTCATTACATAATTCTCATAGTCAAAGATCTTAGCCACTATACAGCTTCACCAACATTTTTGAGCATGTAAATTGCCAGAGATATCTGGAACATTGAGGGGAGCTCCCCAAATTCTGCATGTCTGCATCGCACAAGCACTCTCTGGGCTGCTGTAGACAAAGTCACTAAGTCTATTGCGTACAATCTAACCCATAATATAAGGATCAGTTCATGAAAAATATTTTATACTGTATTGCCATGACTTTTTCCAGAATGTGCTATGCTTCAAGAAACCACAGATTCTGGGTTTTAATTAGTATAAGCAATGTCTATGTAAGGATATCTGTTAAGAACATTTTATAGATAAAATACTACTTCATAAAAGTTACTTGGTAATTTCCCTGCAGGTATAATACTCATGATAGCAAGATTAGACTGGTTTGCCTGCTGTTTTTACCTTCCACAGGCAACACGTGTCACACTCCAGTTGCCTTAAGTCCCAGCCCCACAAGCACGGTGAGATACTGAGTGTGGATTGGAGGGAGCTGGTCAAGTAACTATTAGGGCCTTCTACATGGACTGGCCAGAACTTTGATCCACCCTAAAGGTATTGAACACAGCTATTTAATTTAAAGATCCTGCTTAGAACCTCCTGGTTCTTTCCTCAACAGATACTCTCAGCTCACTCTCTCTAATTGTAATTGTAGTTGTATTTGTATTAGATGAGTCAATCTTTTTAATCTTTATTAGAGTTATCTATTCTTTTGCCTTTGATGTTTAGCTTATCTTAAGTTAGTATAATTATACCAACTTTCATTTTTGATTATATTATCAATGTTTTTCTTTCCTATTATTAAATATATTCTGAATCTCAAAATTATCTAATTTTTATTAGTAGCGTAATATTAGAAGATTAATAATATTTTTGTTTTATTGGCAAATTTGATGAATTTGTTAATTATTGATTTCATTACTATCATTGTTTCTATTTGTTTTTTGTTTCTTCTAGTTGTTCTTTTTTCTGGTTTCTTCCATTATGGCTTTTTTGGATTAATAAAATTTTATTTTATTTCTCATCAGTTTGGGCCTTACTTATAGTAAGAACTTTACCATATGTAAGACAATGCAAACATATTAGGACTTCCTACATCTGTTTACCATTTTCATTTTAGCAGGAAATAATGAACTGATGGCCCACATATTTGAAGCCTCACAGGATATTTACATTATCTTTTATTCTATCAGTGTTTTTGATAATTCATACTCTTGTTGAGCATTTGTAAGGTGGTTGATTTCATTTTGCATTATCATGCATCTTTCAAAAAGTATATTCCCTCTACCTAAAGTATAACTGCTTCCTTGTCCCCTCAGTACTAATTGCTAGTGACAAACTCTCCTATGTGTTGTTTTTCAGGAACTATTTCAGTTTTATCTTGATCTTTAAAGAATGTTTCACTCAACACAGGATTCTATTTTAGTGGTTATCTTCTTTTAGAACACTAAAAGATAAGCCACTTCCCTCCATTTTAGATTTGTGGAAATACCTACTTAACCAGTTTTCATGTCATATCTTTAAAGTTTCATTGTCTTTTCTTTTTAGCTACTATTATGATTTTCTCTTTTTCTTCAGTTCAGCCAGTTCTTACCATGTGCCTAGTTTTCCACTCTATTTACATTTAGTAAGAGTGTTGTGTGTGTACATTAGTCCATGAATTCTACGTCTGTTCTGTTTACTTCTGAGATTTACATATTTTTCTCACTCCTGTCTTAGTAACTTTTACCATCAAATGAGGGGTCCTCAAAAAATGTGTATCTTGAAAAATTATGCAGGAATATTAAAAATAGCAGGAAAATAAGTGATTTTTAAAGGATTCGTTATTTATTTATTTATTTGAGAGGTAGAATTACAGCTAGAGAGAAGGAGAGACAGAGAGAAGTCTTCCATCTGCTGGTTCACTCCCCAGATGATCACAATGGCCAGTGCTGAGCCCATCCACAGCCAGGAGCCAGGAGCTTCTTCTGGATCTTCCACATGCGTGCAGGGGCCCAAGCACTTAGGCCATCTTCCACTGCTTTCCCAGGCTGTTAGCAGAGAACTGGATCAGGACAGGAGGGACTAGGACATGAACTGGCACCCATTTGGGATACTGGCTCCACAGGCAAGACTTAACCTTCTGTGCCACAGTGTTGGCCCTCAAGCATGTTTTCTCTACATACTTCATGTACACTTGCGTTTTCCTGTCTATCCTGTCGTAAAGTCCATACATTCAGCAATGAATTCAGTACTTTTTCCTATTGTGAAATACTACATCTTGTTCTGTGTTTTCTTGAACATATTCAGCACCTTTATTTCAAAGTTGCTGTTGTATAAAGTGCACCTCTGTATTTCTTATGGTTCTATTTCAAATAGTTTCCCCTCAGTCATTTTTTTTCTGTCTCCTATCATGCTTAAAATTTTTGTTTGAATGCTAGACATTGTTTATGAAATATTGGAAGAATTTCTGTAGTTAGCTTTATTTAAACACTGATAGAGGACAGATCATCTTGATCATTATCACTACCAGTTTCTTAAATAGTGTCAAGTTTTACCAACAATTTCAAGGATACAGACAATCAAGGGGCTCAGTGAAGCAGAAGCCAGGGATATTGAAAATGACTCCCCAGATTCCTTATCCTTGCATTGGACTTGAACACTCTATTTAAGCAAGGCTTTAAAAAGTTAGTGTCCTTTTGCAGGAAACTTCTTTCACATACTCTGCTTTGAAAAGGTCCTCCCATGAATAACAATTTTTTACTTATCCAAACTGTAATTTAATAAACATTTTTATTACCATTTTTCTCTTCATCTAATCTCCAAGCATCTATTGTGACATGTAGGGATCATTCCATTCTTAAAGAACTCTGCAGCATAGAAGGACTTTGTATATTAAAATGCAATTGTAAGTAGAATATGCAATATATTAGCATTTAGAATATAGACATCCAACCACAACTGTATGTGTTCACAAATTAAGACTTTTCCCAGGACTGAATATTACTTTGAAGAAAGAGGAGATGGACACACATTGGCAGCAAAAATGCTACTGAATGGAAATTTCTCTAGTGAGCAGAAGGCCAAGGATATAAAAGAGTATTTAAATGCATGTTGTCTTCACAAAGCTGAAATGTGGGCAGACAGCTTATTGCTGTTTTAATGGCACCTTGCAGAGATGAAATTAACATTTGATTTACATGAGTGTCCTTGGGCAGAGGCAATTGTGACTACTCATATCCACTGATAGGAGTTGAATTAGTTTTAACCTCTCAAAGAAATAATCTGGAAGTCATAATGAAAAGCCAAATGCAGATGTCCACTTAATACATAGTGGTACTTCAAGCAATAAGAAAGAGATTGCCGCATAATAGTATTTTATACCTATTAAATAGCTGTCCTTTAAGGAGTCAGAGGAATTTATACCATTTTCAAATGTGATAAACTAGTCACAGAACGTGACTTTGTCGTTCTGAGAGAAATCTCTGATTTAGGAATCTGGAGACTACACAGGCAGAAAACTCCAGGGCCACCAACACAATGATTTCAGGAGTTGCTGAAGTTCTACATATGAAGTAGTGCTGGTAACATTTTAAGAAGAGGCAAGCACAGTGAGTATCTGGAGAATATAAGCCAAAAGGCAATAAAAAGTCATTGCTTTAATTTACTTTGCTGGCAAAAGAAAATATTCACAAAGAAAAAAGTGACCCATGGACTATGATATTTAGAGTACAATTGTAATTCAGTTTCATTAGTTTGTGAATAAGCCATACATTTTTTTTTTGGTGAGCACATGACTTCTCCAAGGTCACACCTTAGATTGTTGGAAGAAATGAGAATTGTTCTTATTTTAATAATGTAATTAAGTTATTGAGCTTCCTTATTCCAAAATACTTATAAATTTCCAGTTTGCCTACCTTAATTAAAATCTATGACAGATATGAATATTATATTCTACATTTTATAAATTGAAACAGCAAATCACAAAAATTAACTATATCTCAGAAAACAGAATAACATAATCAACTAATTGAGCCCTGAGTTCCATGAGGATTATACCATCAACATTGTAAAATTCTTTTATGGAAAGTCTGAGTACGAGGAGTTGTGTGGTGTCCTCACAAAATTCATATTCACACAACACTTCAGAATGTGATCTTATTTTTAAAATGGCTTTTCTTTACAGACATAATCAGTTAAAATGCTATATTATTATTTTAAGAGTTGCCCAGTATCCTTTTAAGAAGAGAATTTATACATACAAACACAGATAGAGGGAGCCCTGTAAACGGAAGCAGAGATTGGAGTGACAGTTGCAAGGTCAACCAATGCCAAGAACCACCAGTCTTCCCCTGCAGCTCAGAGAGAGGCATGAAACAGTTCCCATTCAGCATCCCAGGAGCCAGTCTTCCTGACACCTGGAATTCAGAATGCTCCTGCACTACAACAGAAAGAACACTATTGTTCTTTTTCTTTTTTTTTAGATTGATTTTATCTATCTGAAAGGCAGAGTGAAAGAGAGAAGAGACTGTAAGAAAAGTTCTTCCGTCCACCAGTTCGGTCCCCAAATGACCACAGTGGTCTGGGCTGGAACAGGATGAAGCCAGAAGCCAGAGACTCCCTCCAGGTCCCCCATGTGCGTGGCAGGGGTCCAAGTATTTGAGCCATTTTCTGATGCTTTCCCAGGCAAATTTGCAGGGAGCTGGATTGGAAGTGGACCAGCTGGGACTCCAACTGGTGCTCATATGGGATTCTGGGCATCACAAATGATTGCCTAACCTGCTGTGCCATGACACTGGCCACCTCTATACTTTCAATGGCAGCCCAAGGAAATGAAAACACTAAGGAAATATACTAATAGGTGTGTTGAATAAAACTGTTATAGCAACCTCCCTTACCAAACATAGGAATTGGAGGTATAAATGTCTTAATGAAAATGCTTTAAAGTTTTAAAAGACCCAATTTTACCTTCTCACTGTATCAATGGTCTCACTCTACCTGTGTTTCCTCGGAAACATTTACATAGATTGCAAAGCCAAGTTCACTTGTTTTAAGAATGTTATTTGAATGCTATTTTAGGAAAAATGTCTTCACTAAAGTGAAAAAGAAGCATTTACATTTTAACATCTTAAAAAATCTCCTAAGGGCAGACATTGTGGCACAGCAAGTTAAGCCACAACCTTAGGTCCAATTCTGTTTGCTTCAACTCCAGCTCCATACAAACGTGCCTGAGACAGCAGCAGAAGATGGCCCAATTACTTAGGTCCCTGCCACTGACACTGAGACCTTCACAGAGTTTTAGGCTCCTGGCTTCCTTGTGGAGCATGCTCCGGGTATTGAGGCCATTTGGAGAGTGAATCAGCAGGTAGAAGATTCTCTCTCTCTCTCCCTCTCTCTCTCTCTCACACACACACACACACACACACGCACTGCCTTTCAAATAAAGCTTTTTAAAAACCCTGCTAGGCCGGCGCCGCGGCTCAATAGGCTAATCCTCCACCTTGCGGTGCCCTGGTCGGGGCGCTGGATTCTGTCCTGGTTGCCCCTCTTCCAGGCCAGCTCTCTGCTGTGGCCAGGGAGTGCAGTGGAGGATGGCCCAAGTACTTGGGCCCTGTACCCCATGGGAGACCAGGAGAGGCACCTGGCTCCTGCCTTCAGATCAGCGCCGTGCACCGGCCACAGTGCGCCAGCCGCGGCAGCCATTGGAGGGTGAACCAATGGCAAAAGGAAGACCTTTCTCTCTGTCTCTCTCTCTCACTGTCCCTCTGCCTGTCTAAAAAATAAAAAAAAAAAAATAGAAAAAAAAACCCTGCTAACCAAAAATCAGTCTTGCTCCAAACTATGAAGACACTGATAAGCTGACACTAAAAGGGAAACTACATTATCCTATATTTTCAAACCCTCAGCAATTGATCTAGTACAAGAATAAAAGTCTTAATGCAAGTGACAGTTAATATAAAGTCTCTGTCAAGGCAACTGACAGAACTGTTGATTTTTTCAAAGTCAAGTTCCAGGTTCTAGGAGAGCTGACATTCTTCATCAGTGTGATTTGGCTGAAAACAGTGATTCCTAAATGTAGAAGCTACAGTGATTCAGGGAAGAAAGACGTGTGTGTGTGTGTGTGTGTGTGTGTGTGTGTATGTGTTTGTTTGTATGTGTGAGAGAGAGACAACAATGTCACTGAAAGGGAAAATGCCTGTAACTTCACACCTATGATGGTAGTTGTATATTGAATTTGAAATAAAAAGGTTGAGAGATGACCTTATTATATGCTTCAATTATTGTTTTTTTTTTTTTTTTTTTTTTTTTTTTATTTGACAGGTAGAGTTATAGACAGTGAGAGAGACAGAGAGAAAGGTCTTCCTTCCGTTGGCTCACTCCCCAAATGGCCACTACGGCCCGCACTGCGCCGATCTGAAGCCAGGAGCCCGGTGCTTCCTCCTGGTCTCCCATGCGGGTACAGGGGCCCAAACACTTGTGCCATCCTCCACTGCCCTCCCAGGCCACAGCAGAGAGCTGGACTGGAAGAGGAACAACTGGGACTAGAACCCGGCGACCATATGGGATGCTGGCGCCACAGGTGGAGGATTAACCAAGTGAGCCTTGCACTGGCCCCTCAATTTTTGTTTCTTAATTGAGATGCAGAAACAGAGAAGGAGGGAGAGATAGATACACACACACAAGCACACACACACACACACACACAGAGAGAGAGAGAGAGAGAGAGAGAGAGAGAAAGAGGGACACAAAGAGAAAGGGAGAGCTCTCATCTACTGGTTCATTCCTCTCACTTGGCTGAGGCTGAAGCCCAGGGTCAGGAACACAATTCACACTTGCCCTGTGTATGGCAGGCACCCAGCGAGAGGCTGGAGTTGGGGGGCAGAGCCAGGTGTTGAATCCAAATACTCAGGTTAGAGATACAGGAGTCTTAATTGCCAGGCAAAACAGTCACTCCCTGTTACTATTATTATTACTACAAATGAAATTCTGGCTCAGAAACGGATCCAAAATGCCATCTGTAACTTACTTAGAAATACCAAGATTATCCATGGTTCAAACTTAATCCATAATGTAGGTTAAACATAGAATGCAAAACTACTTTATCACTTCCTGGGGTAAATCACTCTGTGTTTTAGTTAATGAACTTGGTTTTTTTCTTAACTAGTTACCCTAGAACATGCTTCCCTTGGAAGAATGAGTTTCCCTGTCTTATCTGTGTTTACTCTCCTTAGTCTCTTCTAGGGCAGGGTCTGAGAAAAACTAAAATTGGGGCAAACATCAGAACAGGATAGTTGATGATTTCTGTAATAATAGTAATTCAAGTGGCCATCGTGAAATGCATACATGTCCTAGAAAGCCTACTGAATATATTACTTTTATAAACTCAATCCTCACATTAACCTTAGAGATAAGCCATCAGAAACATTCCATTATTCTGTAGCATAGTGTAATGACTTTGTCAGGGAATAAGACCATGAATATAAAATACAAGGGTGTTTGAGAAATTTGGAGGCTAACAGGAAAATGTATGACCCAGAGGCCAACAAGTAGCAGTTACCTGCACAAACTTTCTTGGATGGGGCTTTGATTGGTTTGAATGTGAAAGCAGGGTGTGGGCGTCTCTCAAGTCTGTGCTGGGGCTTGGGTGCAGGCTTGCTGCTCTGCAGTCAGGGAGGGCAACATCAGTACACAGAGAAGGGGAACTGGTGATGGGCTTTACCTGCTCAGCCAACATTTCTCAACAGCGTGTATGGGATCTGGGTTAGAGGATTCCAAGGGAGAACAACACTGAATCACGAGGCTGTCTTAAGGATGGCAGGCAGATGTTGACTTCATGGAGTATGCAAAGCAAGCAGACTATATTGGCTAAAAATCTGCTTGTCAGTGCTATTTTGAAAATAGTTGGATATATAAATGTTCTAGTTTCCTGCCATTGGGCTTTTGAGTTAACTGAACTTAGCCTACGGTAAAGAAATAAGCTTTATAATAACGTGGCCTATTTTTATTATTTATTTCTACAAAATACACTTATTAAATAATTCTGAGATGCATAATATGGAAGTAACTTAAGTCTATACAGTAAATATCATATTGTTCTTAAAATAAATAAGATTAAGATTTTTTTCCTAATTTTTAAACATGCTTTTATTTGGATACCCCCAATCTGACTGCAAATAACTTTCCAAACAGATCCTCCTACATTAAGGCAAAGTCCAATATTGACAAAGCATTAGCCTCTTAGGGAGAAATTTATGTATTAGTTTTGGCCTAATATTAGCACTTTATATATGGTAAAATTTAATTATTGTTTCAGACTTTATTACTGGATGATATCTGAGGTCCACATAGACAGGTTCATAATTATGGAGTACTTCAAAAGTTTCCTGCAAATTGAGACATTTAAGGATGGTGAAAAAATAATGGAAAATGCATATTACTTGAAAAATAATGGATTTCAAAATTTCTTTAACCAAAAATACTATTTTCCATGAACTTTTTGATGTGCCCTTTTGAAGGTGAACCAAATAAGTATGTGTTTGAAGGCTCCACCTAGAATATTGTTGGAGTGCAAAAATTCAGTTAGTAGGAGAGTAGAAATATTGAATAAAACAACCAATGAACTATTTACACTTGGAGGAGTAGTTCAAAAAAAACAGAAAAAGAAATCAAAAAGCACTGCATACATAAACTGACAGGTAATAATCAACTAAGTCTTGGATCTGTGAAATAGGATATAACAGAATAGAGTGCATCCTATTAGTAAAAGCTCACATTGCTTTCAGTTCAGTGCTACTTTAAATTTGAGATTGGTAGGTCTTTATAACTTTAATTTGCTTGTCTTTTTTGCTCATCTTTCTTTTTTTAAAAAAAAAAGATTTATTTATTTATTTGAAAGTCAAAGTTACAGAGAGAAGAGAGGCAGAGAGAAAGAGATAGAGAGATCTTCCTTCCGCAGGTTCACTCCCCAATTGGCTGCAATGGCCAGAGCTGCGCCAGTCCAAAGCCAGGAGCCAGGAGCTTCTTCCAGGTCTCCCACATGGGTGCAGGGGCCCAAGGATGTTGGGTCATCTTCTACTGCTTTCCCAGGCCATAGCAGAGAGCTGGATTGAAAGTGGAGCAGCTGGGACTCTAACCTAGCTCGCATATGGGATGCAGGCCCTCCAGGCCAGGGCTTTAACCTGCTGAGCCACAGCACCGGCCCTGCTCATCTTTCATTCTGAACCCACAAAAGAGAACATTCACCCTTACTCCAAATGTCTTTTCAGCCCTCTCCTTCCACATGCATGGGGTAATACCTGACAGTGGAATTTCATCACCACAGTGGGATGAAAGAAAAGGAAGATCAAGCAGAAATGTTATACTGGCAACAGTGGAGAACTAACCATGACACCAGTATGTCTCCACTGAAATCTGGGTTCAAGTTACAGTTAACTATGTAACTATGCAGAAGTTCTCCTTTTTAAATGGAGAAAGTATTGCTACTTGTCTTATCAATTCTCCTGAGAAATAATCAGAGGACCCATGTAAAGTACAAAGGACTACATTCATTACATATTGCTAACATGTTACATACATATTGTTTTATGTTTTGACTATTTATAGGACAGAAGGGTAAAAATTAATATTTATTTTTCAAGTCTCATGGTGCCCTAACATAAATACGGAATTATAAGAAAGCAAATTTAGTGTTGTGTCTTCTTGGTGTATATTAAGAAGGAAGCATCTGGATAGAAATTCCTGATAAAGAGACTGGCACTGGGGTACAGCAGGTTAGGTCACTGTTTGTGACACCAGCATCCCTATCAGAGTGCCAGTTCAAGACCTGACTTCTCTGCTTCTAATTCAGCTTCCTGCCGATGTTCCTTGGGAGGTGGAAGAGAGTGGCCCAAGGTCTTGGGACCTTGCCACCCATGAGGAAGACCAGGATGAATTCCCAGCTTCTGGCTTTGACCTGTCCCAGACACGGCTGTTACAGCCATTTGGAGAGTGAAATCAGTGGGTGGAGTTCTCTCTCTGTCCGATTTTCCTCCCTTTCAAATAAAATAAAATAACTCTTTAAAAAAGAAATTCTTGATATACAATTGAGGGTTGGAAAACCAAGCTTAGCTGAAAAGATCAAAAATATAGCAAAAAAATAAACAGTGGTTGAGAAGGAGAATGAATACAATATGAGAAACAAGAAAATATGGTTCTGAATCTGTCAATCATTTATCATTTTTGAACCTTCTTTTTCTTAACTAAGAAAGAAAATTTATATATTGTATAATCTGTGCATTCTTTTCTATCTTGAAAGCTCTATGGTCATGTATGAACAATTTTCTATTCTTTTTAAGAATCATTAACTTATTCTCTTTAACTCAGTGAACAATGTTACTTTGGTTAATGACATAAAATTCACTTTAATATAGTAATAGCATAGGTGTGGCTCATTGCAATTATGTCTATGAAATTACGGCTTGGGGGATCAAATATTTAAAACATCAATCTTTTTGTTAAGAGGGTTATAGAATTCAGTTCAAATTATTATTGTTGAACTTAAGTCTGTAGAGGAATCTTCAAAATTAATCTAAATTCAGGAAAAGAATGAAGATGATGGGAACGAGCTTGTAAAGGGAATGACTTTTGCATTTCAACATTTTAAACTGAAGAGTTCTTGATACACAAAATTTTGGAAGATACTTCTCGTCTAACTTTATCTATTAAAAGTCAGCTAGTTCCTAAAGAGTAAAACTACTTTCAAAGAATGTATTTTATCAAAAAACAATCCAACGTTCATAGACTGAAAAAAATAAAAGATAAATTCTTTCTCTATGTCACTCCCAAGGGGATGATACTTTATTTCCTATAAACGTTTCTGTTTGTAAAGAAAATTACATGACTGGTAACGAGATAAGCCCAAAATGCAAATGAAAAACAAATCACTTGAGCATGGTATAGTACTTAATAAGCTAAAACAATAAGATTCGGATAATCCAAATGGAACACAGACTGTAAGGTTCTTTATTTGATCATAGATTTTTCAGTATTACTTGTAATTTACTCTGAATGTGATTAATTTGATTAATATTAAGGTGTATAAATTTTGAGTAATATTTTATAGTAAGTTTAGTATGGTGGTGGGGAATTATTGAAAATAAGGCATTAAATCAGCCTCAATTACACTTAAAATAATGTAGATAATGTTTTGAAATGATTTTAATAAAGGTAGTCAGAATTACTTTTTCTTTTTTCTTTTTTTAAAGATTTTATTTATTTGAAAGAGTTGCACACAGAGAGAGGAGAGGCAGAGAGAGAGGTCTTCCATCCGATGATTAATTCCCCAATTGGCTCCAATGGCTGGAGCTGCGCCAATCCAAAGACAGGAGCCAGGAGCTTCTTCCGGGTCCCCCACGCGGGTAAGGGGCCCAAGGACTTCAGCCATCTTCTATTGCTTTCCCAGGTCATAGGAGAGAGCGAGATCAGAAGTGGAGCAGCCAGGACTAGAACCTGAGCCCATATGGGATGCCAGAGCTTCAGAGCAGGGTGTTAACCCACTGCATCACAGCGCCAGCCCCCAGAATTAGTTTTTCAAAGCCTCCCAATATTGCTAGATAATTACAGAAATCTTCCTATTCTTGACATGTGTATTGATTGATGTTTTTGTAATATGTGGTACTTCAAAGAGTTCATGGAATGGAATTGAAATTTTATTTTAGTGTGAGGAACATTTGAAGTTCAAGCACCATTTCCTAAAAATGCCCATTTCCTGTGAATGTTGTGAAGCCCAAATATACATATGGATTTCAAAAATGTAAGCTCCAAAACAAAATCACCTTTGGGTTCCATATTCCATGACTTTTTGAAGTACCCTAGTATAATTTTGAATAACAAGAGGTTACTAGAATTCTAAATATACTTGTGTGATTGAATATCTTTTCTATGTGAATAGAACAATAAAATTTGCTAATTTACTAATTTGTCCTTGCTTTTTGTTTAGTTTTGCTTTTCCAGTTTCCTACAAATATAAATGTTGGGAATAAGGTATCACAGCATCATCACACAAACACACAAAGTATGTAAAACCTTTGCTTTCTCGAGTGGGTTTTGCTGCTATCAGTTTCAAGCCTGCTTTTTCACATGTTCTTGAGCAAAAAGTGAGTCCATCAATAGCAACAAAAAAGCCAGAACATAACTTCTCCAAAATCACTGGTTCTAGTGAAAAAAAAAATGCAAAAACAAAACCCAGCAAATGTAAAACTAACAACCCTGGCCAGCGCCACGGCTCACTAGGCTAACCCTCTGCCTGCGGCGCCAGCATTCCAGGTTCTAGTCCCTATTGAGGCGCCAGATTCTGTCCCGGTTGCTCCTCTTCCAGTCCAGCTCTCTGCTGTGGCCCGGGAGTGCAGTGGAGGATGGCCCAGGTCCTTGGGCCCTGCACCCGCATGGGAGACCAGGAGGAAGCACCTGGCTCCTGGCTTCCTTCAGATTGGAGCAGTGTGCCAGCCATAGCAGCCATTTTGGGGGTGAACCAACGGAAGAAGGAAGACTTTTCTCTCTGTCTCTCTCTCTCACCATACACTCTGCCTGTCAAAAAAAAAAAAAAAAAAAACAAAAAAAACTAACTGTCGCTCCCCCTCTTCGTGGAGGAACGACACAGGACCCTGCGCTGTTCTTTCGTCTGCTCGGCCCTCCCCGGGTTTGCTGCTGGTTCTTCCCGGGTTGGCTACTGTTCCTTCCACCTCCGTGGAAGGGCGGTTCCCCCTGGCCACATTCCCCACTTCCGCAGGGGAGCGGCACACCGCCGGCCGGCTCTCTGGGGGCTGCACAGGTGTTCCCCTTAGATGTTCCCCATAGATGTTCCCGGTGCATGCCGTCTCTCTCCTCCTTTATAGTCCTCCTCCGCCAATCCCAACTCGGCTGCCCACACGCCGAGTACGCTGCTCTCCTCCAATCAGGAGCAAGTCCTACAGTTTATTAGTTGAACTGGAGGCAGCTGTGCGGAAGCTGTTTACTTCTCTCCCAGCGCCATATTGTGGGAGAGCAGATGCATAGAATAAGTCTTAATTCCAGTAACTTAGTCCAGTCCGGATTGCTCCCCACAGATCCCCCTTTCTTTTTATTTTTTGGCGTTGATACGCGCCTGTCTTCGGTGTCCCGCGGCACACACTCTGCTCTACTTGCTAGAGTTGCCACAGGCTCTTACAAGTCCTATCAATCAGGCAAACCGAATCCGGGTCCTCTCTTCACCATGTTGTGAGGAGGTTTTTAGGCGCTGATGCGTGCCTGTGTTCGGTGCCCTGCAGCGCATGCTCTGCTCTGCCTGCAGGGGCTTGCAAGCCCTATCAGGCAAACCGAATCCAAGCCTTCTCATTGCCTTTTTGTGGGGAGGCCTTACTGATGTTAATTCGTGCCTGTCTTCGGTGACCTGCGGCGCATAAGCTGCTAGCCGCCGCAGGTGCTCATCGTGCTCATCGCCTCACTTAATCAGGCAGACCAAATCCAAGCTTTCTCATTGCCATGATGAGGGGAGGCCTTTCTATTTCTCTATTTCTCTATCTCCGGGCATTCCTATTTCTCCCATTTTACTTCTATCTTCCAGCATTCCTATTTCTCTCACTTTACTTCTAAACTTCTGTTTCTCTTATCCCCGCGGCTTCCCGGTGCCTCGCCCTGCCGGCAGGCTCCGCCCCGAGGCTATTTCTCGGCGGCTTTCTGGCTGAGCCGCTTCAGCCCGCGCCTCTCATCTGCGCAGCTCGGTTTTGCGTGGCTTGGCTTCGCGCGCTCCGCGGTCTCCACGCCCCTCGCATCTGCACCACGGCCTCGCGCCAGCCCCGTTCCCTATCTACTTGTGCCCCGCACGCTCTCTCTGCGCACGGCAGCCTCCGCGAGTCACACAGCGTAGCTTACGTGTCCGCCACTAGCATTCAATCTAAGTTCCCCGGGCTAGCCTGGCGAATTCAACCCAGCATACGTCTCCGCCCCACGATTTGGCTTCCCGTCCTTTGCTCCCCGGGCTAATCAGACGGATCCCAATCTGGCTTACGTTTCAGCTCTGGTTTTAACTTTTCGCCCCCCATTCCCGGGCTAACTTGAGAATCCCAAAGTGGCTTTCGTTTCAGCCTCGGCCTGCCCCCCGCGGCTTCAATTTCCCTAACATTTTTCTCTACCCGGTATGTTTCCCCAAGCTTTCCTCCAACAATATTCCTCCCTCATTTCTCCTGGCCTCTCCCCACAGTCCGTATCCGAGTCTATTTGTTCTAGCTTTCACTTTCGCTTTCGACCTTAGAGATTTCTCCCAGCTTCCCCCCGTAGTCCGTATCTGAGTCTATGCCTAGGCTTTCAATAGCTTCTTCCGGCACCCTTTTCGTCCGGCTTTTCCCTAGGCTGTTTGCTAGTTTCTCTCTCCGGTATTTTCCCAGTTCTTCCCGTTTCTTCCCTCCTAAGTTTGCTATCCGTTCTAGGTTTCCTAATCCGTCCTAAGTTTCCTATCCGAGTCACGGCACCACTATGTCGCTCCCCCTCTTCGTGGAGGAACGACACCAAACCCTGCCTAGGCTTCATATCCGAGTCACGGCACCATTATGTCGCTCCCCCTCTTCGTGGAGGAACGACACAGGACCCTGCGCTGTTCTTTCGTCTGCTCGGCCCTCCCCGGGTTTGCTGCTGGTTCTTCCCGGGTTGGCTACTGTCCCTTCCACCTCCGTGGAAGGGCGGTTCCCCCTGGCCACATTCCCCACTTCCGCAGGGGAGCGGCACATCGCCGGCCGGCTCTCTGGGGGCTGCACAGGTGTTCCCCTTAGATGTTCCCCATAGATGTTCCCGGTGCATGCCGTCTCTCTCCTCCTTTATAGTCCTCCTCCGCCAATCCCAACTCGGCTGCCCACACGCCGAGTACGCTGCTCTCCTCCAATCAGGAGCAAGTCCTACAGTTTATTAGTTGAACTGGAGGCAGCTGTGCGGAAGCTGTTTACTTCTCTCCCAGCGCCATATTGTGGGAGAGCAGATGCATAGAATAAGTCTTAATTCCAGTAACTTAGTCCAGTCCGGATTGCTCCCCACACTAACCACCCTGAGTACTCTCACTCAAACTTCTACAACATATGCTCTTATGGAAATACTGCTGTCATATATCTACTCATTCTAATATTTCTATAAATATAGGACTGAGTATATGCAACTTTGAGTAAGAGATGAACACTGCCCCATTTAAGCTCACACTCTAGCAATGAAGTGAGTAAACTGGAGATTGCTGAAAATTGTGATAAATACTGTAATATAAACACGCTTTGAGTTAGGTCAAAGAAACCTTCTGGGAGAAGAGTGTTTAACAGTTAATTTTGTGTGTTCATTTTGGTTTTCAAATCTGTGCTATGTATTCTTTAAAGGTCATACTAAAAGGCTATCAAACTCTTGTCCATTTTTCATAGTGAAACGTTTTGTGGCGGAAACTAGTGCCAGGGAATTCCTTAGAAGGTTGTCATTGGAATACATTTTACATCGTTAAGTCCTCTCAGGCTTACACTGCTATAATTGTCAAGCATCCACAGGTCACCTATTTCATCCCAGAAAACTCACAAAAAATCCTTTTAATATCAACACAATCCCTTGTCTAAGGATTAGCCACAAAAACCATAGCAGCTATAAAAAGCACACAGAAAAATACAAGACAGGCAACCAGTACCTTGATTTCATTTGATCTAATAATTGTCATTTTGGATTGTTGGGATATTACAATGCAATCTCAAGAATTCATTGCACAGCAGTGTAGTAGCTTCGTATGACAGAAGTTTATGTTAAATAGCAATTTTTAGGCACAACACATTTTTTTTCTTTTGAATCTTTGGCCAATGTAACAGAATTCTGAAATAAAGTCTACTTTATCAAAACATTTCATAATATTCGATGCAACATAACAATTCTATTTGAAATTGGCAGAAGAAAGGTTACTGATAAAACTTTGCTAAGATGAGTATCTGAAATATGAAAGTACTATATTAAGACATATAATAATAGTGAAAAAAGTGAAAAAGTATGTACTAGGCTGTTGTCTAATACATTACTGCAACTCATAATTTGTAATGGAATCTAAAAAGCACATGCCAGATGCTTCATTTGATGAAGAAAGACATTCTTTCTGTTTTACTGGTTTTGGTATGTCCTTTATATATTATAAAATATTTTCATATCTGAATATTCTGTTGACATCTTTAAAAAGAACAGAGATTTAATGTTTACAGCTTGTGGCATTTGAATTATTAACAATAATTCCTGGATGTTTATTCATGCACTGTTAAAACTATAAAATCATATATCTTGGACATTATTTAAAAGGCATAATGAGACACAGACCCCGAAAGAAAGAAAGCTAGAAATCTTCTTACCCTCTGGCTCCCCCAAGTGCCTGCAACTGCCAGGGCTGACCCAGGCTAATGCCAAGAGCAACGAGCCCCCTTAGGATCTCCCAGTTGGCAGGGTCACAGATAGTTGAGCCATTTTCTGCTGCCTCCCTGCGTATACAATAGTAGGAGCTGGATTGGAAGGGTAGAGAAGCAAGCACCCCGACCAGGCATTCCAATATGGGAGGTGGATGTCCTCAACCTCCTGTGTCAAAACACCATCTCTTATGTCTTCAACTACTCTTCTATATTTATATTTTAGTGACCCCATAATGGTATAAATACAAGAGATAATTTTTTTCCTTTGGGATACATTGACACTCTCCCTTTTTTAATAATTGTAACTATTTAAATGAGCATATTTTTAAGTAAGTATTGGTGTACTGTTTTAATTTTTTGGAGCAATTGCCTATGTTTGGAGTATTAATAATTAATATTTTGATTATTATTTGAGAAAATATTCAAGCTTTTACAGTTTATTAATTTTCTTTCTTTTTTAACTTTTATTTAATAAATAGAAATTTCCAAAGTACAACTTTTGGATTATAACGGCTTCCCCCTCCATAACCACCCTCCCACCTGCAACCATCCCATCTCCCACTCCCTCTCCCATCCCATTCTTCATCAAGATTCATTTTCTATTATCTTTATATACAGAAGATAAATTTAGTATATACTAAGTAAAGATTTCAACAGTTTACACCCACACAGAAACACAAAGTATAAAGTTCTGCTTGAGTACTAGATATACCTATTTGAAAGGCAGAAACACAGACATATATATATATATATAGAGAGAGAGAGAGAGAGAGAGACAGACAGACAGAGAGAGAGACAGAGAGAGAGAGAGAGAGAGAGAGAGAGAGAGAGAGAGATTTCCATTCTCTGGTTCATTCCACGAAGACCTATAGCCTAGAATACTTTCTGGATCTGCCACATGGGTGGCAGGGACACAGATACTTGAACCCTTGAACTATCATCTGGTGCCTACAGGGCATGCATTAGTGGGAAGCTGAATCAAATAGAGGCAGAAATTGTTCGCAGCCGCTCTGAAATGGGACGCACATGTCCCAAGTGGCAACTTAGCACACTGTGTAACAACACTCAAGGAAACTTAAATTCCTTGCAAAATAGTCATTTCCTATATCGTTTATTTTTTATGAACCATGCTTTCAAAATAGAACTTTCAAATATCCTTTTGAGTGTGACCATTTAGTATAAACAAAGTTAGACTTGGTAAATTCCTAGATGTCCACTGATATAAAAATATGTGAAGATTTTTGATATGTATTTTCTCAAATTATCCAACAGAAATGTTGAATTCTCAATATCATCAACAAAAATACAATTCATTATCAAAGTCTAGTTGACATTATTTGGAGTTTTAAATAAATGACAGTTTTGCTATTTATTATGTATTACATTCTCATACTTGGTCACCTGTGTTCTCCGCAATAATCCTGAAAAGTAGTTACTACATTGTTCCCATTTTACAGATGGAAAGTCTCCAGTTGGCAGAATTATTTAACTTTTTTTTTTTTTTGACAGGCAGAGTGGACAGTGAGAGAGACAGACAGAGAGAAAGGTCTTCCTTTTTACCGTTGGTTCACCCTCCAATGGCCACTGCGGCCGGCGCGCTGTGCTGATCCCAAGCCAGGAGCCAGGTGCTTCTCTTCGTCTCCCATGTGAGTGCAGGGCCCAAGAACTTGGGCTATCCTCCACTGCACTCCCAGGCCACAGCAGAGAGCTGGACAGGAAGAGGAGCTACCGGGACAGAATCTGGCGCCCCGATCAGGACTAGAACCCGGGGTGCTGGTGCCACAGGCGGAGGATTAGCCTATTGAGCTGTGGCGCCGGCCAAAATTATTTAACTTGTTCCTCATTGTGAAGATGCAAAGTGTAATGGTAAGATATGATTTTAAACACTTTGACTCTTGAGTTTTCCTGGAATCTTTTGAACCACTAATAAGGCTACCAGAGAATATTCAATAAGGTATTGTGGTGTAAAAATTTCAAAGTAAAGCCAATTTTATAGAAAAAATAAATTCAAGTCTAAAAATATTTTTACAATTAGGTGTGTGCATTTGTATACATATATATGCATGTATAATATACATATCTTTTAAAAGAATATAGTATCTATTTTAAAGTAGTACCTATATGTGAAGTTAACACAAATAAACAGAGATATTATAAAATAATTAATATTAGATCTATCTTATCTAACAAAGAAATACAAATTTAGAATTTTTCACAGTTGCTACTACAATGTTTCCTATCCTAGGAATTTTAACTAGTCTAATATTTCAGAAATTTTTATATTTTTATCATTTTCATATAATTTTTTGCAAACGTTGGGATTTTGATAATAATGCCATGTATTTTCTGCTAGCAGAACAAGGGTAAATTGTGTCCATGTGAAGACTTGCTTCTGGGTTCCTGTGCCAAGTACGTATATGTGCATAGGTAAATGCTATCAGGAGAGCCGCCATGAGGAATTTTCCAGAACAGCAGATAATAACTTGTATTTTATTCTTGTAATGCCTCATTATCTTCCCGTTCATATGGAAAATACTGTCTATTACACATTTTTAAAAATAATATACTTTGAATTTAATTGTGGAAAAGACAGAAAACTGGCCTAGTAAACTAATTCAAAGCCTAGTTTTCCCACTTATTACAGCTGTCTAATTGGGCAAACAAATCAGCTTTGGTCCTATTCCGCCCATCATAATGTAACTCTTGGTGGGACTACATTCTCTACTTCTTTTATATGGCCCTTCTAGGTACCAAATATCTATGAATAAATTATTCAGCAAGCAATTTGTTCCTTTTAATTTTCACTTGATTTTCCACACTGAGAGTTGTGACAAGTTGTGACAGGAATCAGCCTCTTTCACTATAACTTGTTTAAACAACTAGGGATTTACAGAAATGTGTGGCCTTCGGAATACGTGAATTGGGAACCACGAATCTTTGGAACACTCTGCAACTCTCAATCCTATACAACTGTATAGGTTGGTTATTCACCCTATCACCTCTTGATCCCTCCAGGTTATGCTAATTTAAGATCTGTTTATGTTGAAAGCATGATTACCACAGATTAAAAAGTAGAAGAGATGTCAGACTTTTGTTTCAAAATGTAGTCATAGAAATATCTATTTTAGAAAATAGTCTTAGAGGTTATTTGGCATTATAGCATTGCAGTCTTACTCATCAGTATGCATTAAAGTAATCATTTTCTCAGTCTCTCTCTCCCCTTTTGATTCTAGACCAGATTTATTTATCAAAACGATTCAAGACATGTATGAGCCAGGCACTGTTTGCAGTTCTTCCTATGCAAGGCTTTATTGCTTTTATATCAGCCCTCCAAAGAACAAGCTTGCATTCATTCCTGTTATACAGAAAGAATAGCAGACATTCAGGAAGCCAGAATGACTTCCCTAATGCCATAAAGCCTATAAAGCGCATATATCCAGACCCCGTTCACTCTGCCTCTAAGACATCCTCTAAACCACTATGATTTATTTAATGAAAGGGGGGTGGGGCAGGCATTGTGACAAGCAGGTAAAGAAATTGCTTGGGACTCTAGCATCAGAGTCCAGGTATTCCATTCCTGCTAAAGCATCTGGAAAGCGTGGGTGGTGGCTCAAGTACTTGGGTCTCTGCTGCCCAAAGAGGAGAGCAGGATGCAGTTCCTGTCTGCCATTGGCTTCAACTGGACCCAGTTTCCCCGTCAGTTGTGACCATTTAAGATCTCTCTCTCTCTCTCTCTCTCTCTCTCTCTTTCTCTTTCTTTCTCTCTCTCTCTCCCCTCTTTCAAATAAATAAATAAATCTTTAAAGGTACATAAATGAAAGAAGAAACAAAGAGAAAAGGAAGCAAGAAGAATGGGAGGAAGGGGGGGTGAGGGAAGGTGGAAAAAGTGGCATAACTAATCAGATTGTCCAGCATTTAGCCAATACCACGAGCTGCAGATTCAGGATCACAACCCCTAATATACAAAAAGATAATATTGGGAAAAAATAGTAAGGAAAAGTTTTTGGGTTTGTTTATTGTTTCTTTTTTTTAACACAATGCAATAAACATGAGCTATAATAAAATTTTCCCATATAAAATTCTTGGGATAAATGTGTCAGAATTTGTATTCAGTGTGATTTCAGAAATGTAATATCACCCATTCACTATTTATTACATAAAACCTTAATGTCCCACCAACAATACCATGAATATTCACATAAAGTAGATAAAACAAAAACTGTAAACAGCTTTGTGTTAGCTCTGGTCAGGATTTATAACAAAATAAGTTATAAAAGAGCATCCCTTTTATATTGTTCTGTAAATTTTGCATTTGTGGATAAGAAATCATAGATCTATATTTTTTCTTCCTTTTCATTAAAAGCAAACAACTAAAAAAACCCAAACAATATAATCTGAAATCATCACAGCATATTCTGTTTTCATTTCATTTTTATATAGTTCTTTTTTTAAGATTTTATTTGTTTATTTGAGAATTGGAGTTACAGACAGAGAGAGGGAAAAACAGAGAAAGGTATTCCATCTGCTGGTTCACTCCCCAGAGCTGAGCCAATCCGAAGCCAACGGCTTCTTCCAGGTGTCCCACATAGGTGCAGGGTCCCAAGCACTTAGGCCATCCTCCATTGCTTTCCCAGGCTACAAGCAGAGAGCTGGATCAGAAGAGGAGCAGCCAGTACACAAACTGGTACCCATATGGGATGACGGTGCTGCAGGTGAAGATTAGTCTACTATGCCACAGCACTGGCCCCTTTATACAGTTTTGCCTGATTACATGCCTTGAAGTAGACAAAGGAAAAGGAAAAATCAAGACTTTCATTTGAGAAAGTTGTATCATTAAATATATAACTTTAGGTTTGTCTAAAAATTCTTACTTTATATTATTCAGAGTCTGTCCAAGGTTTTTCAGTCCTTCTATTACTTTATAGCTATTTCTCCCTTATGAACTCGAGGAAATCTTGGGCTAACTTACGTTTTTCAGGTTTGGAATTTTCTCATAATTTCTCATAAAAAACTGTAAATATCTTTGAATAATGGTTTACAGTATTCTATTTTGTCACAAGTGGCACTTAACAATGTTGTGTATGTCATGACCACATCCATAAAAACTTCTTAGCAATTTGAAAATTTGCATAATTTCTGAACTCTTCTAGGTAATTTTAAAACTATATATGAAATCTCTTTTGCAGCATGTGTTTTATGATATTAGTAAAGAATCAACTTTACAAACTTACAGACTCCATTAATTCAAGTAACTTAGAATAACTAAAACACAAAACCAAATTTGAAGGTATGCATTGCTCTGCTGTAATTAACAGAATCGTATTTCGTTACTTTAAATTGTGGCCAAAGAATCAGATATCTTTCCCCTAAATTCCTTTCTAGATATAAATAAAGCATTTGAAATCAAGTTTTACCACAAAATTGTAGACCATCTCTCATTTACTCCAATGAACCAGTTAAGGACATTTTGTATAGCTGATAGAAAAGAGATTTTCATAAAATTCCAAGTTTCTGGTTAATCATCAAACTTTCCAACAAAAAACCAAATCCACATGTTGCCAAGTAGCACAAAGACAACTTCTGCTCCAAGGAGGAAACAGAACAAGAGAATGAGGAAATATACATTTCAGTGGGCTAAACCACATAATGTTGGTATTTATGTCCCTGGAACATGGCAATGCCTTACTATGATACATCATACATCAACATTACAAGCTGAAAAGGAGAGAGTAACAGTAACAAAGTCATTGAATTCCATTTTCAGCAGCTGAATGATCCGGGACCTGATTTTTTGATGGCTTTA
This sequence comes from Oryctolagus cuniculus, assembly GCF_051225735.1. Taxonomy (NCBI): domain Eukaryota; kingdom Metazoa; phylum Chordata; class Mammalia; order Lagomorpha; family Leporidae; genus Oryctolagus; species Oryctolagus cuniculus. The sequence continues at coordinate 26,687,869 of NC_142880.1, read as the reverse complement.
AGCTAAAGATATATTCTTACTCCCTCTCTGCTCCAATTCATTTATTTTAATAGATTTATAATTTGAAATAGTCACTGAAATCTCAAAGAAGTACTTACACTCCTAAGAGCATCAAAGCTTTAAGCAGAGCCCTAATAAATCATTGTCTTTAATATCTAGGATAATTAAAATAATTTTGATTAAAATTGGCAGAGGGGAACGGATAAAATCACTAATTACTATCTTCTTAAGAGGTCCTGAAATGCCTCACCACTTTCTGGAAAGTTGTCACATAAATATACCTTAGATATATAAATTCTGTTCGTAAAACATTAAAACTTCAGATATATAAAAACAAAATGCCGTCTAAAGTGTACGGAACTGTGTTTTGTAGATTCAGTGTGTTGTGTCAATAGTAATTTTCATCTCCAATATTTATCAGAGACAGTGGGAACTACAAACATAATGTCTCTGAAGAATAAACCTTTGTATTCTGAAAGGATCAGTTTCAAAGGATTTCCTGTCAGAGCTTAATTTAATTAATATAAAATAAATTTCTATATCATCTAACTGTCTTTAATAGTTCTGTTGCATGACTTTCATAATTGATATTAAATTTCTTATAAATAATAAAACAACGGTATGAAAACTGCAGAAAGAGTCATCAAGTTCCATGTTAATAAATAATGCTGTTCCACTTCAGGAATAAGCATCCCACAGCATTGATTCCATCTCAGCACAAATAACTCATTGCAAAATACTACACACTTGCCAGACCTGTTTTCATAGCCTTTGGAAATAGAATGCTTAATAACTAGACTCATTAATGCTAATGGTAAATCAGTGAGATTAAATATTTCTATAAATCATTTCATTAATAAAACAGAGGGCCCATTAAAGAACTATTGAACTGATAAGCTGTAATATTTCAGAATCAGCATTTTATAAACATTTCAATTAGCACAGGTTGACAACATCCCTAAACGGCACAGAACAAGAGTGCCACAGGAGAGGAAAAGCATTTGTTGGCCAAGTGAATAAAATCACGCACACACACACACACACACATGCAATTTCTTTCAGGATATTATAATTTAGAACATTATACATAAATATAATGGGGATTATATACAAGCATACTTCAGAAAGGTCATGGAAAATGAAATTAAAAGATAAGGCTATTGAACTGCAAAATTTTTTTGAAATGCATATGTACAAGGAAGTCTTTAAGCCATTCATGGGAAATGTGCATTTTGGAAAAGTTACATTTGGATTCAAAAAAATTTACACAAAAGTAGACACATCAATTACTGCCATTTTCCTATGGACATTTCAAGTACCTTTATATGGTATCACATTTGGTCTAATGTAGCTTTTGGGAGCTACCTGGAAGATGGCAAGCTATGATATTTACTAGCAGACTCTATCATTTTACCATTGCTCTTCCATGGGTCATGGGCGAGTTGAGTGATATCTGAACTGTGGAGGTTAAAAGAGGAAATTTTTAACCATGGAAAGAATATAACAGTTTTCTCTAGCCCTCAGTAAGAACATCAATGTATATAAAAGCTGAAAGATCACAGGGAGAAAATGCTTCTTTCAAATAGTACTCCCAGCGCACAAGACAGAATGAACACAGACTAAGTGGCACAAAAAAGTAAGAGTGCTTGGAGTCTCTACTTCATGAAAACTTTCTCTTCATTTAGCTTTTACTTCCTCTTTTCACTGACAGCCAAGTTTATATATATACATTTTTTAAAGCCTCCAACTGCACATTTTGATGAACAGGGGAAACTAATCAGCTGGTAGAGTTAATTTTGCCCTGAAGCCACAATCTACACTCCAGCTCTGAATGCTTGTAATTTGCCAGAGAGTGAATATTAACTCTGGGGAGGTGGAGAGCCAAAGTGTAAAAAAAACAGCCAATCTCCTGGCACAGGATCGAAGCAAAAGAGACTACAGGCTGAGAGAAGATGGGTAAATATCTAAATTCAAATCCCTTGTTTACTCTAAGGTTTTCTGTGTTGGGAAAACAAGTCCATGCGGCTTGGGTTCTGTGTGTCAGACAGAGAGACTCAGGTGACTTTGCCAGCCTGTTCTATGTGCTGTTGCCAGGGGACTGAGTTTTGTGAAACTTCCTTATACAGACTGTGTGGTGAGCCACTCATTAACTGATGCAGCACTGGTTTGAAACAGAGAAAGTAAATCTAAGGAACAAAACAAGTGCTTCCAACTCTCCATCAAAAGGATGGCCACAAATCCCTTACATCTATTCCCACGAAGAGAGGGGGCTCTGTTTTCCTCCTGCCCTGAATCTGTGCTCACTGGGACTACTTTGACCAATCAAATGTTGCAGAAGGAGCCTGGAGCCCTGCCCTGTGTAGGAGTTCTCAGGACTGGTGGATTACAGGTTGATGTACAGGGGCCCTGACCCATGCTGTTCAAAGTCCAAACATCCAACCATGGCCATGTCCTGAGAACCTGGCTCCACAGGAAGGCACATGCAGGATAATTTGCTCTGTAGAAAAAGAGTGACGACAACCAAAGACTTTAGAAGAACCAGACTTGAAAGTAGATTCTCTGGTCCTGAGCTGCCCAACTAAATGTACTTTTACCAACGAAGTCCTCCAATTTCCTGACTGAGCAGTGATTAGCAGAATGGAATGGTTGACTTAAGCCATGGGGTCTCAAGATAGGGTTTCACAGTACCAGATAACAAAAATGACAGCAGCATGTAAACCTTCAGATTTCCACACATTTGAATTTATAATGGACACCAAAAATCAATTATTTTTCCTTTCTTTACATCTCCTACTGACAAATGCTTTTGTTAGTTTTAACAGAAATTGTTAAGTGTCATTAAGATACTGAAAATCACTCTAATAATTTGATTTCCTTTAGTGAATTAAGCAATATTGACTTTTTTTGCTGATAAACCTTACAGGGATGAATTTTACCATCTAGGATAATTACTTTGTGTTTACCATTAAATATTCTAATAAAAATTTAAAACCTGTTGTGTCTGTCTCATGAAAGATTTTAACAAAGTTTGACTCCTCATTAGCTGAGTTTTTCTTATCTTCCGTAACAATAAGATTTTAAACAGAATGGGTCCTTTAAAGATAACATACAAGTACTATGGGAAGAATTACCTGTTTCAATATGGATATGCCTTTTTATAAAAATTAACCTTATTTATATGAATGACACAGCAACAGAAAGACAGGGAGAGACACAGTGAGCAAGATGTGTTCCATTTGCTTTTCCAGTCCCCAAATCACCAAAATGGCCAGGGCTGAGCCAAGGTTGATTCAGGGGCCTGGAAATCCATCCAGGTATATCCCATGTCATTGGCAGGTTTCCAAGCACTTGGGCCATCATCTTTTACTTTCCCAAGCACATTACAGGAAGCAAGATCAGAAGCAGAGCAGCCCAGACTCAAACTGACACTCCAAAATTGGATGTCAGCATTGCAGCCAACGGTTTAAGTAGATTTTCTTGAAAGACATACTGAGCACAGGTGATTCTATTAGTTACATTAGTTGGGACTATTTCTATTCAATGACATTTTCATTGCAAGGAACTTCCCAGTGTTTCAGTTATCTATCACGTTTATTAATTGCATACATACTACAATCCTCAATCAATTAGAACATTAGCAAGAAAAAAATAAACTTATGGAATAGGTAAAAAATATGTTTGTGTTAAAGATTTGCCACCTTAAAATGTACTGGAGATAAATACAAGGCTTTTTCCATTATCAAATGGATCATAAAAGGGTAAAATGTATTACCAAGTTAGAGGGACCACGTTAGGAACACAGCTAAGTAAAATAAAGATGCCAAGTGTCAAAAGAGGATAAAGTCTGCACATGTAATCTTTTAATTTTTGTTAGCCTTTTTAAACTACTTTATTCAAAAACCATTTCCTGAAGTTTGCCAAAGATGCTGAAGCCTTTTGTGCACTACCCTTCATTATTGAGATTCCATGGTGTAATGTCATAATTCAAAGACGATCTAAAAAGACTATTCTCAGATATTATCTACTTTATAAAAAATCAATGAGGAGCTAAACAATCAACATTTTCATCCACACTTAATAATCTGGATTACTTATTTAAAAGTGAACGTTCTGATCAACATAATTGTGTCTTTAATTATATTTGGTTTAGTAAGATGTGTTGTTTCAGATAGGAAGTTTGGGAGTTAGTCCCAATGAAGAGTATAGTCTTCTTTCTTTGAGAATTCTAGGAAAAAATTACCCGATGAGAATGCAGCATCTAAAGGGGAAACCAAGCACTTGGTGTGGGAAACCTGGGGCAGGAGGCATGCACAGGAAGCCTGGGAGCAACTGGGGTTACCTGGTGAAGAGAGGGTGACATCCTGTATCTCATTTTGTAGGTCCACCTTCTGCTGCTCCTTGAACAGGGGGACATTGAAGCAAAGAGAAATAAGTGTTGGGTCTGGAAGAACAATCTGTGGGGAGGCAATCTGTTCTCTCTTCTTTGGCTCAGCCAGGCAGTCTGATTTCCTGTTAGCCAACTGGATTATGGCTGACACCTACGGCTGGCTTGTCAGAGCCTTGTCCACAGGACTACCGAGTAGTCAGGAAGGCCCTGGGGAAGGAGGATATAAAACAACATACCTGTGGACTTCTAATACCCAAATACGTGGTCCAAAACAGAATCCACATTTCTATGCCAGAAAACTCAGAGAGTTTCCTTTAGGAAGGGCATGGCAGGCTTGATTAAATAAAAGTTGATACATATTACTTGTTCTCCATCCAAGTTAGTCTGAAACAGACCAAACAAATTTTGTTTTTATAAATTTACTATATATAAACATTTTCATGGGGTCTCATAAAATCTTCAAGAAAACATAGAATATTTGCACCCTTTTTTTAGAACAAAAACAAGAAGCTCTACATATTTTTTGAGTAATACAGATAATTTAATTTATCCAAGGCATCTCTTGTGTGAGTCATGTTCAGCCACTGACATCTCTTTTAGTTAGTAGGATGGACTTGGACTCAGGGCAAGCAAGTACTGACATGAATGTGAAATGGTTGAGGGACAGACAGCCAGTTTCAGAGCTGTGGAAAACCAAGAATCCAGAGGATGCAATATCTCCCAAAACATTTATGTTAGATAGCTCAAAAAGCATGAGACTGGGCAACAAAGAGAAAATTCATTTTCTTTCATTTTCATCTTCCTGGGCTCTGGGGCTGACCTGTAAAGACATGTTTTAGCAGGTGCGGTATCTTATTTTTCAAACTCAACTGTCCAACTGCTTGAATTAGGAATTCTTTTTTATTATTTCTTTTTTTTAACTTTTATTTAATAAATATAAATTTCCAAAGTACAGATTTTGGATTACAGTGCCCCCCCAATAACCTCCCTCCCACCTACAATCTTCCCATCTCCGGCTCCCTCTTCCATCCCATTCACATCAAGATACATTTTCAATTATCTTTATATACAGAAGATTTAGTATATACTAAGTAAAGATTTCAACAGTTTGCACCCACACAGAAACACAAAGTGTAAAGTATTGTTTGAGTACTAGTTATAGCATTAATTCACATAGTACAACACATTAAGGACAGAGATCCTACATGGGGAGTAAGTACACGGTGACTCCTGTTGTTGATTTAACAATTGGTACTCTTGTTTATGGTGTCAGTAATCACCTGAGACTCTTACTTAGGCAAAGTCATAGTTAAAGGTCAAAGTAGAAGTTCTCTCCTCCCTTCAGAGAAAGGTACTTCATTCTTTGATGGCCCATTCTTTCTGGGATCTCACTCACAGAGATCTTTCATTTAGTTTTTTTTTTTTTTTTTTTTTTTTTTTTTTTTTTTTTCCAGAGTGTCTGGCTTTCCATGCCTGAAATACTCCTGTGGACTTTTAGCCAGATCTGAATGCCTTAAGGGCTGATTAAGAGATCATCTTAAACAGTGAGCAATATAGAGAATCACCTATGATGCCATGAGGCCTTTCATCCACAGCTTTTATTGAACATTGCAGAAGTGAACCTCATGGCATTGAATTTTACTTTGTATGGTAGGCAGTGAAGTGCTACAAGTTTTCATTTGTTAACTGAGAAATATAAATTAGTTTTGTAAATAAGTTTGGAAAACTGACCTGACATTTTGTTGTTTTCTATTGCCATTTTGCATATAAATTTTTTAAGAAAAAATAAAAATAGACAAGAAATTGAACAGAGACAGTTTGGGACAAATAGCAAACTGACGTCAGAATGACTTTGACAGACAATTTAAAGCATATAAAATCACAAGAAAACAAAATTTTCTCCTTTAACTTAAATCGAATCACATCTTACTCATTTAAAAAGCCAATAAAAGACAAAAATGATGACATAAAATAAAGTAGAAATAATTAAGGGTCAAAAAGTAAATGATGAAAAAGCTTGTAAACTTAGGAACTTAGAAACTGGGAAAAGTAAAGAATCCAAACCAGTGTAAACTCCTGTGGTTGAAACCATATGGGTGCAAATGGCTAGCAAAGAGGCAAAGAAAACATTCTCTTAAAATTTTAATGTATATATATTCATGTGAACAGATGAAAATGAGTGCTTTCCAATGAGACTTTTCTCAGGGGAATTATGTGAACGGAAGCTTTGTGTTCCTGGCACCTAAATGACAAAGGGAATTGAGAAAATGGCAGTTTTACCTTGTAAAATGTGCCATTAAACATGCAGTAGCAAACCATTAAAATGCATGATGTTATTTAAGAGGAAGGGACTAGTGGATTGTCACATTCCAAACACATCAGCTTCCTCCCCAGATCTGAATTGTTGTGTACGCAAAGTTTTTGTCCTGTGGCTCTAATTCTTCTGCTAACCATAATTTTCTATCTGTGGGCCTACTGTCCTCTTCTTTTCTTTCTAGTGACTTCAATATCCATTAAAATTCTCTCTCCAGTGCCAACAACACACATATGCCAAAACAGAAAACACAAGCGAACAACTATGGTTAAAGATTAGTTACCTGAAATGCTCAGGAAACAGGGTCTTAGGATGGCCTGAATTTTTTTTTTTTTTTTTTTTTTTTTTTTTTTTTGACAGGCAGAGTTAGTGAGAGAGAGAGACAGAGCAAACAGTCTCCCTTCAGTTGGTTCACCAACCAAATGGCTGCTATGGCCAGCACTGCGCAGATCCGAAGCCAGGAGCCAGGCGCTTCCTCCTGGTCTCCCATGCTGGTGCAGGGCCCAAGCACTTGGGCCATCCTCCACTGCACTCCCGGGCCACAGCAGAGAGCTGGACTGGAAGAGGAGCAACCCAGACAGAATCCAGAATCCGGTGCCCCAACCGGGACTAGAACCCAGGGTGGCGGCACCGCAGGCTAGGGATTAGCCAAGTGAGTCGCGGTGCCGGCCAGCCTGAATGATTTTCTTAACAAAATATGGAACACACTTAAGCAGCACTTACTCTCTTTCAGACATAGCTCTCAAGGTTTCACATTTACTACCTTGTTTGGTCTTCCCAGCCTCCCTATGAGTTGAGGACAATTACGTCTACTTGTAGGTGATGAGACCAAGACACAGAGATGATAATAACTTATCCAACGTCAGTGAAAGACAAGAGACAAGAAGGAGATGTAGGCAATATGGATCCAGAGATTGGCCTCCTAAACACCTGCATCTCACTTCCTCTCAGTATCTGTAAACATCTTTCTCAAGCATTGCAATTGTGCATTTACTGCTACACTGAATCAATGAACTGCTTAATTCTATTTAACCACCTTGGTTATCAGGTACTATTTGGGGATCATTATGATAAAAAGGAATTATCATTAGATAATTCAATAAATGTGGAGAAATAATACAGAATATTCAGCATATTTTTTCACATTTCAACAAACTTTCAGTTATATTATGTAAGATGATGGCACACAGAGTAAAAAAAATATACTCACTTTCCTAAAAATGTACATGTTTTGAGAAGACAGGTATGTAAATGCATCACTACAATATTGTGACTGATAAAGCTCTGAACAAACTTTATGAAAGAACCAAGGGTCAAGAAAGAAGACACATTTGTTTAGACTGTAAAATAATTATTTTCCAAAGTTTAGGGACTATGTAGGATAGCTTGTTTTTATTTATTTATTTTAATAAAGAATCTTTTAATTCAGTTTATTCACAAGTCTGTACTTTTATTTATGTATTTATTTTTAGTTTGAGAGGCAAATACACACACACAGAGAGAGAGAGAGAGAGAGAGAAAGAGAGAGAGAGAGCTCCCATCTTCTAGTTCACTCTCCAGATGTCCACAATGGGGTGGGACTGGGTGAGGCTGAAGATGGGAGTCAGGAGCTCCACCCAGGCCTCCCACATCGCTGGCAGGAATCCAACCACTGCAGCCGCCATATTGTCTCCCAGGGTGCCCACTAGTGAGACGTTTGGATTGGGAGCAGACTGAGACTAAAATCAGAGCAATCTGACACGGGTTACAACACGCATCTTAAGTGCTAGGATAAAGCCCTGCCCTTATAGGATAATTTAAAATGAATTTCCATAAATCAATAAATCAACAGATGTCTTAGACTTATCTATTGTAAAAAAAAAAAAAGCAGAGGATTACATTAATGAATGTAAGTATTTCCTTAAAAATGTCATATTACAAATCAAATAACTGACTCAATGGAAAAACTGAAAAAGTAACCAATACTATAAGTGCTTGGTTCTTTCTCTTAAAATATTTAATATATGGGGCAGGCGCTGTGGCATAGCGGGTAAAGCCATCACCTGCAGTGCTGCATGCCATATGGGTGCTGGTTTGAGTCCTGGCTGCTCCACTTCCTATCAAACTCTCTGCTGCGGCCTGGGAAAGCAGTAGAAGATGGCCCAAGTCCTTGGGCCCCTGCACCAGTGTGGGAGAACTGGTCGAAATTCCTGTCTCCTGGCTTCGGGTCAGTGTTGCTCCTACCATTGCGGCCAATTTGGGAGTGAGCCAGCATAAGAAAGACGTCTGTTTCTCTCTGCCTCTCCTCTGCGTAACTCTGACTTTCAAATAAATCTTTAAAAATATTTAATATACATAAGCAAATAGGTATTTAAAACATATAAATGTGAGACAAGACTCATAAATTATGTATTAAAAAGACTTAGGCCTAGTTTGTTCTAGTCCCTGTTGCTCCTCTTCCAATCCAGCTTTCTGCTATGGCCTGCGATAGCAGTGGAGGATGGCCCAAGTCCTTGGGTCCCTGCACCCACGTGGGAGACCTGAAAGAAGCTCTTGGCTTCCGACTTTGGATCGGCACAGCTCCAGCCATTGTGGCCATCTGAGGAGCGAACCAGTGGATGGAAGACTTCTCTCTCTGTCTCTACCTGTCTCTGCAAGTCAAATAAATAAATAAACCTTTAAAATAAAACCATAGGCCTACTCTATAAGAAGTCACAAGTTTTCTAGATGACAGATCTATACACAGCAACCTCAGCATATGAGATTAAGGAAGGAACAATTTAATTCTAAATGGACATATACAAGAAAGAATAAAATGTTTATGGAAATTGGAATTAAAAGAGAATGCACTGCTGGCGCCACGGCTCAATAGGCTAACCCTCCGCCTGCAGCGCCGGCACACAGGGTTCTAGTCCCGGTCGGGGCGCTGGATTCTGTCTGGGTTGCCCCTCTTCCAGTCCAGCTCTCTGCTGTGGCCAGGGAGTGCAGTGGAGGATGGCCCAAGTGCTTGGGCCCTGCACCCACATGGGAGACCAGGAGAGGCACCTGGCTCCTGCCTTCGGATCAGCGCGGTGCGCCGGCCACAGTGCACTGGCCGCGTCGGCCATTGGAGGGTGAACCAACAGCAAAAGGAAGACCTTTCTCTCTGTCTCTCTCTCTCATTGTCCACTCTGCCTGTCAAAAAAATAAAATAAAATAAATAGAGAATGCACATTTGGGAGTAGACATTTAGATTAGTGGTTAAGAGGTCCATGTCCCAGAGCAGAGTGTTTGACTTTGATTTCCAGCTCTTGCTCCTAATTCCAGATTCCTGCTAATGTGGATCCTAGGAAGTAGAAATGATGGTCCATGAAATTGGGCTTCTGACACACACATGGGAAACCTGGATTGAATTGTTAGCTTCCAACTTCAGCTCAGTCCAGCCCCAGCTGCTACAGTAGATGGCCGCTCTTTTGGTCTCTCAAGGAAAAAAATAATTAAATATATGTATATATATATATATATATATATGGTTGTGTGTGTGTGTGTGTGTGTGTGTATCTAGTGCACATTTTTCCATGCACTTTTTGAATATGCTTTTTCTGTGGTGACTTAGGGGAACAAGAGGAATAATAACTAAGATTTATCAGGTTCTTAGGTTCTAAGATCTTACTAAATCTTCATAACAATTATCTCCATAGCAGGCACTACAAATGTCTTCAATGTACAGATACAAAAACCGTGTCACAGGCAGATTTCAGTAACTCATCCGAAGTCCACAGAGCATGGAGGAAGCCAGGAGCTCTTGCAGTATTGCTTCACTCTAACTTACTAGCTTTACCATCTCACTGGTGCAATGAACACAAGGTAAGAAAATGCCGAACCTGTTTGGCTTCAGCAGGGACAAAGTGGCTACTGAGATTGGCAATAATGATCAAAAGGAAAATTTATAATGACAGAGTGCATTTTTTGTCACATTGAGAGGCACTGAACACATAAAATACATTTCTTTTCAAAACTTGTTAAGGGACAATGAAATGAGTGTGTGCTATTCATTATGTTGATAGGAATGCCATATGATAAATCAGACCATCCCACACTATTCAAGAAGATATAAAGAGGTCCAAGCCCAAGAGGGAAGAAGAGTTTGCTGATTTTGTGCTTATGATCCAAGGAGTAGGGCAAGGTCTCAGTTGGAATTCATGAGATTCATTTTCATGTTAATAGAAACTGCAGGGAAATGTAGTAACTTCTAATTAGGATTAGACCACAGTCATATTCATTTATGCTAACTCCAGTTAAAACAGGAGGTCTAAGTTGCAGTTTTTGAGGGATTGAAATGAAGGGCATCAATGAATTCACGTGGAGGATGATTGCATAGCGAGCTAGACACTAAACATATAGTGAACTTTTGAGAGCTTCATAGTCTCTGCATATGTTCTATTTGCTGCAGTTGTGTTTGAAAGCAGCTTAAAAACACAAATGTATTCACAAAACACTTGGTCTTATCTCTTCAACCAGACAACATGGACATTTGGAAAGAACACTGGATCATGTAGTACTTAATTTTATTAGTATGTTTGGATTTCTGCAACATTGGCAACTTGCCCAGTTGCCATCTTATTTAGCCAATTTGCTGCTGCCTTCCAGGAAAATTAGTGGCACCTGAAAACATTAAAATTTATAGACATAAAGTAAAAGAATGATAAAAGTATTGCAATACTAGTGTAAAAGAGTTGTGTGTTTTTAAATTTAGTACTCATTCTCCTTTAATTCAGTACTCACTGCCTTTCATCTTGACCCATGTACACTTGGAATGAAGATGTGATTTGTTTAAAAATCATTTATTTATTTATTTGAAAGGCAGAAAGTAAGAGAGACAGAGAGAGAGATATATTGATTTCCCATCCTTTAGTTTACTCCCCAACTGTCCCTAATGGCCATGACTGGGCCAGGCTGAAGCCAGCAGCCTAGAACTCCATCAAGGTCTCCCATATAGGTAACAGGGAACCAAGCACTTGGGCCATTTTCTGCCTCTTTCCCAGGCTTATTAACAGGGAGCTGAATTGGAAATGGAGCAGCCAGGACTTGAACTAGCACCCTTATGAGATGCTGGTATCTCAGGAGGCAGCTTAACAGGGTGAACCACAATGCTGGCAACCAATACATTTATATACTATGAAAATGTTGCAAAGATTCGTCACGACTATATTGAAAATAATTTTGATCATTAAACTTTTATTTCTAGTGTTTATATCCTGGGAAACCATTGTTTAAAAAATCCAATGGATATTTGAGGCCTTACAGGGAGACTCAAACACTGGGCTTAAGTAGCTATTCAAGAAACTGGTAATAATTTCATAACCAAGTCAACTACAGAAATTGGATATAAACACTGATATTTTCCAAAACCAGAAATGTACTACATGAAAGGAAGACCACAAACCAATATCATTGTTGAACACAGATAAAAAAATTCTCATCAAAATGCCAGCATGGTACCTCAACAGTACATTAAAATGATCATTCACCATGATCATGTGGGATTTATTCATGAGATGTAAGATTGTTTTGACATATATAAATAAACATATGTGGTTCACCATAATAACAGAATGAAAGTCAAAAATCATATAATCATCTCAATAGATGCAGAAATATATTTAAGAATTCAAAATCCTTTTACAAAAAAGTCCCTCAAAAATGGAGTGTGATGTTCCTCAACATGACGATGGCAATATGACAATATCATAGCTAACACAAAACTCAGTGGTGAAAGAGCAAACAAGGGAGCTCACCCTCAGTCATTTCTGCTCCACATACTGTGGAAGTCCTAGCCAGAGCAATTAGGGAAGAGAAAGAAAGAGAACAAATCCAAACAGGAAATAAGCACTGCAGGGAAAAAAAATGGGTAGAACCAATACACTAGTCAATGAAGTTTCAGGAAACAAAATGAGTTTTAAAATATCACTAGGAGCACCAGCATTCTGGTGTAGTAGGTTAAGCATATGTTCGAGTCTTGGCTGCTCATCTTTGATCAAGCTCTTTGCTATGGCCTGGGAAAACAGTAGAAGATGGCCCAAGGGCTTGGGCACGTGCACTTGCATGGAAGACCCAGAAGCAGCTTCCTGGCTCCTGGCTTCAGATCTGCCCAGATTCGGCTATTGTAGCAATTTGGGGAGTGAACTAGCAGATAAAAGACCTTTCTGTTTGTCCCACTCTCTGTAACTCTGCCGCTCAAATAAATACATAAATCTATTTTAAAAAATCAGTAGCATTTCTACACATTAGCAAGATCTGAGAAAAAGATATTAGGAAAACCATATCATTGATAATAGCATCAAAAGTTAAAATCTGTATACAGTTAATGAAAGAAATAAAAAAAACACAGATCAAAGACATCAGTGAAGTAAATAAATAAAAAAGACAACAAGGCCGGCGCCGCAGCTCACTAGGCTAATCCTCCGCCTGTGGCGCCAGCACCCCGGGTTCTAGTCCCAGTCTGGGTGCCGGATTCTGTTCTGGTTGCCCCTCTTCCAGTACAGCTCTCTGCTGTCGCCCGGGAGTACAGTGGAGGATGGCCCAAGTCCTTGGGCCCTGCACCCCATGGGAGACCAGGAGAAGCACCTGGCTCCTGGCTTCGGATCAGTGCGGTGCGCCAGCTGCAGCGCACTGGCCGCAGCGGCCATTGGAGGGTGAACCAATGGTAAAGGAAGACCTTTCTCTCTGTCTCTCTCTCTCACTATCCACTATGCCTGTCAAAAAAAAAAAAAAAAAAGACAACAAATGGCATGATACCCCATGTTCACAGCTTGGAAGAATCATTATTGCTAAAGTGTCTGCACTATCTAAAGCAATGGCCAGATAAAATGTAATCCCTAGTAATGTTCTCATGTCAGTATTCGCAGAAATAGAAATAAAAGTCTATACACTACCCCAAAAGATCCTGAATGAACAAAACGATCTTGCCCATCCCACATCAGATTGCCTGGATTCAATTCCTAGCTTTGGCTCCTGAATCCAGCTTCCTGCCAATGCAGATCCTGGGAGATGGTGGTGAGGGCTCAAGTAATCAGACTCCTGCTATGCCTGTGGGAGGCCTGGATGCCATTCCCAGCTCCTACCTCCTGGCTCTGGTCCCTGTTGTTGCAGGCATTTGAATAGTGAAGCAGCAGGTGGGATGTCTGTCTGTCTGTCTGTCTATCTATCTATCTATCTATCATCTCTCTACCTACTGATCGAATGATATATATATATATATGTAAAAATATACTTATATATTTTTATCTGTTACATAATTTTAAGAATTTGGGGAATTGAGATGTATGAAGAGGGAAAGAGTAGATTTTGGTCAATGGATACAAAGTTTCAGTTAGACTGGAGCATTAAACTCTACTGTTCTAGCATACAGCATGGTGGCTATGGGCAATAATGATGTTATATATTATATAACTAAAACAGAGGATTTTAAATGATCTTATCATAAAGAAATGATAAATATTTGATATGGTAATACAACGTATACATGCATGGAAACATCACACTGTACCTGAGCATACATACAATATCTATTTGTCAATTAAGAGTAAAAGAGAACTTTCAAAAGAGAATGACATTTTGAAAACATCTCTATGCCTTATTAAGCCCTCTTCAAGTTCTTATTTTAATTTTTACTTTGACAAATGATTTTATTCATCAGCAAAGATATATAAAATTGCCATCATATTTGTGTCCCGTTCACTGTCTTTCTTGAAATAGAATGTTCTCCACCTTTCTTCAGCTATGAGTGTTACCATCCTTCCAACAATACTGTGTTAAACTTGCCTTGGCTGTGGGAGAATGGCTAGGATAGTTGTATATTTGTGTACAGGATTAATAGATCTTGGGAAAGCTTAAATGCTTAATGCCCTATTTAAAATTCAAGGCTGATTTGTTGAGAATAGACCATGAAGGGTAAACAAAAAAGTGAATGGTTCACTTTTATTCCAGCATTTTCCCACAGAATTGTGTTTTTGTCTGTTTATATTCTGATGCCTTTGTGGGAAATGCCATTATTTAAGAAATCATTTTTCCTTTGAGAAAAATCTCCCTATAACAGTTTATTTTGATTTTCTAGATCATTGTAAACACATTGCAGATTTCTTTTTTTCCCATTTAAATGATTTTTTACCCACATTTTTTAGTTTAAGTTAACTATGCCAATGTGTGCCAAAAACTTTCATTTTCCTCTTAGTAAGTACATATTTTTGATGCTATTACATCTGTCTTAACCTAATGATTTTTTACACAAACATTACTCCTTCATGGTTTTCACTAAGTAAATGTCAGTTTTAAGCCTCAAACACAGTCTAGAAATGATTTATTTATTTGTTCATTCAGTAAATGCTTACTCTGTTAAGCCCTGTGTTAAAAACCATGAAGAAGGTGGTGCTCGGGTACTCTGGTGTAGTGGGTAAAGTTGCCGCCTACAACACCATTATCCCATACAGGTGCTGATTCACATGACAGCTGCTCCACTTCTAATCCATCTCCCTGCTAATAGTCTTGGAAAAACAGCAGAAGATGGCCCAAGAGTTTGCACCCCTGCTACCTATGTGGGAGACCCAGATGAAGCTCCTGGTCCATGGGAGGGTCAACCAGCAGATGGAAGATCTCTGTCACTCTCTTTTTCTCTGTTTGTCTCTCTCTCTCCCTCTCTTAATTTTGGCTTTTAAAATAAATAAATAGGGGCCAGCGCTGAGGCATAGCAGGTAAAGCCACCGCCTGCAATGCTGGTATCCCATAAGGGCACCGGTTGCAGCCCCGGCTGTTGCACTTCCAATCCAGCTCTCTCCTATGGCCTGGGAAAGCAGTAGAAGATGGCCCAAGCCCTTGGGCCCTTGTACCCACGTCAGAGACCTGGAAGAATCTCCTGGTTCCTGGCTTCAAATCATTGCAACTCCAGCCATGGTGGCCAGTTGGGGAGTGAACCAGCAGATGGAAGACCTCTCTCTCTCTCTCTCTCTCTCTCTCTCTTCTCTCTCTGTGTAACTCTATCAAATAAATAAATAAATCTTAAAATAAATATTCTGAAAAGAACAATCATATTTCCTCCTGGGTACTTTTCTTTCCATTTCATACTTTGTATCATAACACTCTCCAACTCACTCAGGCATACAAGATTATTAGACATTTCCACATGCTGTCACTACTTCCTTATTAAGTTCCTAGAACTCTCATCCCTTTATTGGCCATCTAGTTAACACACATGGTTGCCCAAGTCAGTATCATTTTCCTTTTCTATATATACTAACATTTGCCATCCTGTGAGAATCACTTTCTCCTTAATGGCCTCCACAGTCTATGTACTTTTTTTAAACAATTATTGTCATAAATACTCTATTTTCTTTGTTTATTTCACTTCTCTAAAGGTAGAAAATGACATTTGATTTATGTCAATATTCTGAATAGCTTCTTTTTAAAGATGAGATTTATTTATTGAGAGGAAGAGTTACAGACAGAAAGGAGAGACAGAGAGAATGGTCTTTCATCCACTGGTTCATTCCCTCAAATGGTCAAATGCTGGAGCTGGGCAGATCCAAAGCCAGGATCCAGGAGCTTCCTCTAGGTCTCTCACGTGGGTAGAGTAGCCCAATCACTTGGACCATCTTCCTCTGCTGACCCAGGCCATAAGCAGAGCTAGATTTGATGAGGAGTAGCCAGGACTCAAACCAGCGCTCACATAGAATGCCAGCACCATAGAAGGAGGTGTATCTTACTATGCCACAGTGCCGGCACACTAAATAGCTGTTAAATAGTGCTTGGTATACGATAGATTCTGAATGAATCTTTGCTGATGGATAACAGAATGAAGGGACAGATGGATTGATAAACGGATGGATGGATGCATGAATGGATGGACAGATAGTTTAACAATGGACAGATGAAAGTATGGATGAAGACAGGAAATAATTCATCAGCTTTTACCCAGGTTGAAAGCTTACATATCTATATTTAACTGTTCCTAGAAAAGGAAAAAATGGGAAAAATTAAATCCAAGAGTTTGTTAGAATAAACGAAGAAAAAGACATAAGTGTAGTGTAACAAAGCTAAGGTAGAATTCTATTAAGGAAAAAAAAATCATCATTTAGAATGTTACACAGAGATCAAATAGCATGCCAAAAAAGACAGATATCCCTAAACATAATCAGTACAGCACACAGATGTTTCTCTGTTTTGTTTACTGGTAGACTTCCAGTGCCTAGGCTAATGTGTAATAGCATGCACTAATACATACATGTTGAATGAATGAGTAAATGTCTAATATGAGTGCTAATCAAACAGTTTATTAAAAAGGCATGTTATGAAAGGAGCATGCATGGATTTAAAACTTGCTTTAATAAAAGTGAATTCCCAAAATTCAAAAATATGCTCAACACAGTGACCCTAGGTGTCACCATTGAAAACATTACATAGGCATTGACATTTTGCCTGTTTGTCTCACTCAAAGATAAGAATTTCAGGCATGACAGTGGGCACATCCACTTATCTCTGCTTCCTAAGTCACAAAAGTCAAAGGAGTTATTACAAAAAAGCTATACTGCAAACCAAATGCAGAAAATGAAATTATTTTGTTACTTCAGGATTTGCTTCAGATAGGAATACTGCAAACTAATCTGTCATATGTAGCAACTGAGTTTGGATGGTCTCAAAGTTGTTGGGGGCATGGAGACCAACAGTGATCTATCACAGGCTAAAAACGAAGTTTACACCCTTGTTTCCTGTAGGGTTGGATATGATTCTCGTCCTGAGACAGTTATACCCATAGTGGAGATTGGTAGACTCTCACTGACTTAGACAATGCCCTTTTCTCAATTATGTTGGTGGAGGATCAATATCAATTTGTGTTCAAACAGGATGGTATGCAGTGTACTTTCACTGTGCTTCCAAAGGATATTTCAATTTCCATGCACTGTGACACAGGTTGATGGAGCTTGACCTTCAGCAAGCCCATTTCTAACCAAAGGTTTATCACCTAGTGCATCAATGGAACCCTTTTAGTAGGGCCCACTAAAAAGCAGGTGGTAGTGGTGTTGAGTTTAGCCATTGATGCGCTGACTACTGCTGGTCAGGTCATCGACCTTGCCAATCCCAGAGCCAAGTACAGCAGGTATAATTCTTATGGGCCACTTGAATGGGACTTCAAAGAAGTATCCCTGGTCCATTAAAGTAAAAATTGTTGACCCCGGTGGAACTCACTAATAAAAAAGAGATCCAGGGGCCAGCACTGTGGCATAGCGGGTAAAGCTGACGCCTGCAGTACTAGCATCCCATATGGGTGCCGGTTCATGTCCCAGCTGCTCTACTTCCAATCCAGCTCTCTGCTATGAACTGGGAAAGCAATGGAAGGTGGTCCAAGTCTTTGGGCCCCTGTACCCATGTGGGAGACCTGAAGGAAGCTCCTGGCTACTGGCTTCAGATCAGCATAACTCCAGCCATTGCGGCCATTTGGGGAGTGAGCCAGCGGATGGAAGACCTTTCTCTGTCTCTCTCTGCCTCTCCTTCTCTCTGTGTAACTCTGCCTTTCAAATAAATAAATAAATCTTTTCTTAAAAGGATGTCAAACAGTTTATAGGTCTCTGAGTACTAGAGACATCATACCTTGTGCCTTACTGTTCTTTTGCCCCCGCCAGTCAATGTGATCCACAGGTGCCAAATTTGCAGAAGCTGGAATTGGAAACTCTTCAATAAATCAAGGCACAGAGACTGCCTTTGGAACTTTTAGATCCTCTGGGCTGATGGAATTACAGTGTTTATAATTTGACATATGCTGATTAGAGTCTCTGGCAATTCATGATTCTCACTAGACTGCACTAGACTCAGAGTTTACATACATAGTTGTATCCATGACCCATATCCTTTTGAATACTTATTCTTGCTTGCTATGGGACACTAGAATATCTTGTGGGCAGAACATCACATTTTGACACTGTGATGTGAGCTACCTATTGTTACTCAGGTGCTTATAAATTCCACCAGTCAATTTAGACATGCCCAAGAGGGCTCTGTTTCCAAATGGAAGAGAAACAATCCATCAGGCCCAGTCAGGACAATGAGGGGCCATTGGCATGAATTATACGACCAAGGCTGTAAGGTATGGATCAAGCAATGGTAGGAAGGGGTGGTACTCACTGAGTCAGTAGCCTCAAGGCAGAACAGACAGCCTTGGTTTCAATACGTGAGCAGTAAGTACCCTAACTAATAGTCCTGAACACTGTGACCCCAGGAAGAATGAAAGTAGGCAGGAGAGCTCTATTAGATTTCATCATAATAATGAATTACCTGATACTAGCTGTTTATAAAGTAAACAGGCTTATTCAACATAGCGTTTTGGAGATTGGAAGTCCAAATGACATAGTGCAGGCTCAATAAGGCCTCCCGTTGGCTGTATCATCTCATGCTGCAGGAAGCATTGGTGGGAACACATGAAGGAGCAAGCAAATTGCATTTCAATACAGGGAGCAGAGACAGAGATTGGAGTCAGCCTCATGCTCTTTAAGTAACTCTCTTTTATAAAAACTAACTCCAATAGACCATTGTTCCCTTCCTAGGACAGTGCCTGCAATGATCCATGGATGTTTAACTAGGCCTCATCTCATAAAAGTTTCACCACATCTCATTACAATCATCCGTAGGACCAAGCCTCCAATCACATGAACCTTCGTGGGGGACACAATAAAATTATCTCCAAAGAATAGTGAATGGACCAACCAATCTCCTCTCCATCCATTCCTTCACCATATTCATTGGTGCCCAGATTGGCAGCACATTGGTGATGATCAGCATGACAGTAGCAGCAATCACTGATTTGAAGTGTTACGGTATCTGTTTTCGTATTCAGAGCATTTCCTCCGATGTGTGTGGTCTATTGCCAAACAAAGTCCCAATAGCTTACGATCATTCTAGATCTCTCTCTCTCTCTCTCTCTCTCTCTCTCTCTCTCACACACACACACACACACAGCCCTGAACTTCAGTGTCCTTACCCAGACATTCAGGTGTAAAGCATTTGGCTATCATAGCTCCACAATATCCTTCAAATTGCTCTTCTACTTAATCTCTAGATCTTCTCTCGTAGGTTTTCTAAACACTTGAAAATTCTTGTTTTCAGATACCAGTCTCGATCATCCTAATCTGAAAACTGTTTTGTGTACTAAACTATTATTCAAACCACAGAGATATAGTAACAAGGGTCAGGAACCATTTCACTTTGATCTTTTATTCTTTCAATCCAAAATCCCCTTTTCTTTCTCTGCTGTGTATTCTCATTATTTAAAAAAATGTTTCAAAGTGAAAGTCTCATGGAATCCTTCTTTCTTACTAATGATTTTGTATATAAGCTAACAAGCGAATCAGGTCTAGAAGCTGTGGAGCCTTCGGAGACCTTTGAACACCATGGCTGGCTCAGATGCACAGGTCTGAGAAGCACCCTCCTGCTAGTGGAACGTGGCTCAGTGTTACTGTCCACATGTTTGCATCCTAGCACAGCTGTGGGATCTAATGAGGACTTACCATTCTACTAGAGAATTTTCCAGGAGACATTATTGATTATCTAGGAATGTTAATCAAGTAATTAGCTGATTAACCACCAAAATGATGTAAAGGGATAGAAGAACAGAGGAAAGGAGGAGAGTTAGAAGAAAGAAAATTAATCTCCATGGCTTCTCTATTCTACATCTGGTGATAACTTTGAGGCAAATAACCTTTGTACTGTCAGATAAGATTAAAACTCCCAAAATCTCAGAATGGCTGTTTGTTACCTCATCAAATTCACATTGGCAGAGGACAAGAAACAATCAGATGGCAAGCCTGGGTGACCATAAGCTAGGTTTTCTAAGCAAACCTGGAAAATTTTTTAGTAGGACATAGAAATATTTCTACAATAAACATTTTACAATTTTTATTTAAAAATTTAACAGGTATAAAATTATACATATTTATGGGATGATGTTTTGCTGCATATACACATTGTGTAATGTCCAATCAGGGAAAGATCTTTATCCTTTCAAGGTATTTAACATTTCCTTATAGTGAAAACACCCAAATATCCCACCACTTGGGTTTTTTTGTTTGTTTATTTTTTAATAGAGCATTACATAGCACATTATATATCTTCCCTCTATTATGCAACAGGGTCCCAGAACTTCCGATTCCTATCTAGTTATAACCTGACACCAGTTAACAAATTTAAAATCTGCAATCCCTCCAGTGGCCAAATAGCAGAATCTTTTCATTACCTCTGATTTCTGGTATTCAAAATCAGGAAAATGACTAACACCATCATTAAAAAATGACATTAAAACTCTTCTTTCCAAAATACTTTGAACACAGTCCCCACTATGTCCTCCCTCTCCTCTCACCTTCTTTCTAATGATTTAAAATGGAAAAGCCAAAGTCTTCACTTTCAACCTTTTCAACCGTCTGCTAATGCATCAAGTGCGTTTTACAAGATTTATACTTGTCTGAAATTTCCTATTATGTTGTTCTGGGGAGTAAATAAGCCTGTTAGTTTCTCAAAGAGAATAAAGTAAGGCATCTCAGTTATCATAAAAGCTGTGACAGCTTTCCTTTTCTTAATTTATTTTGCAAACATTGGTGATTATAATTGTTTATGTGCATGTGACATCATCCTGTCCAACCACGCTGCAGCAGAGAGAATTAGGGAGACCTTCAAGTACTCTTGTCCGTTTGTTCTGTTATATGGAGAATAAATCTTTCAGCAATAGCTTTTCACAACCACAAAGTGAAAAAGAAAAATTACTGCCTACCGTACTTTGGGGAAATAATAGAAACTTTCTACTAAACTTAATTAAACTATGCACTGATATGGTAGTCACATTCAGGAAAGGATCATTTATTCTCTTTAATTTCTGTGATTTTCACTGTGGGGAGCAACTGGGAGCAACTCGGACTAGACTAAGTTACTGGAATTAAGACTTATTCTATGCATCTGGTCTCCCACAATATGGCGCTGGGAGAGGAGGAAACAGCTTCTACACAGCTGCCTCCAGTTCAACCAATAAACTGTAGGACCTGCTCCTGATTGGAGGAGAGCAGCGTACTCGGCGTGTGGGTAGCAGAGTTGGGATTGGTGGAAGAGGACTATAAAGGAGGAGAGAGACAACATGCACCAAGAACATCTAAGAGGAACACCTGTGCAGCCCCTGAGAGAGCCGGCTGGCGGTATGCCGCTCCCCCGCGGAAGTGGGGAAAGTGGCAGGGGGAACCGCCCTTCCATGGAGGTGGAAGGGTCGGTAGCCAACCCGGGAAGAACCAGCAGCAAACCTGGGGAGGGCCGAGCAGACAAAAGAACAGCGCAGGGTCCTGTGTCGTTCCTCCACGAAGACGGGGAGCGACATTCACTTTATTATGTAAATACTTTGGGAGAAAATTATTTCATAAACAGCTATTAAAATTGGATGGAAATATATTTTAGATTTTAGTTTTTGCATGTCAGAATAATTTGCAAATTCTAGGTACAAAACTATCCCAAAACTATTTATTTACTTATTTTCATCCCCATCTACTTACCTATTATGAAAAGTAAAGTATTTTTCCACTGCTTTTCTCATTGGTAGAAGTCAAGCGGGGCACATGTTCAGCTTAATAATTAAGATGCCAATGAAGAGAGGTATGTACCATGTTAGAGAAGTTGGGTTCCTCACATTGCCCAGCTCCTGACTCCAGCTTCTTGGTAATTCAAGCCAGGGGGGAAAAAAAAGCACTAATGTAAATGATTGGGTTCCTGACACCCATGTAGAGTTCCTGGACTCAGCTCCTAACCCAGTGTCAGTCCTGGCCCAGCCATGGCCATCACAGACATCTGTGAAATAACCACCAGATGAGAACTCTTTCTCTTTCTACCACTGTTTCTGTGCCTCTCTGCCCTCCAGTTCTGCAAAACAAGGGGAAAAAGTCAGTATCACTGGCAGAATATTAAAACAAAAACAAACAGGAAACAGTAGCGGGGAAGGTTATATATTTCCAAAAGTTATTCTACTTATAGAAATATTTGTATTTATGCAGAAAATATTCTTTATCAAATATATTGATAGAAACATAGAAGCAACATGATATTGGATTTACAATGAATTATACAGTATTTCATTGAAATATACTCATCCTATGTTTGTCATACATGAAATCTTATATGTGAAAGTATGAAAGAATACATATACTTTCAGAATTATGAAAGATACATGGGGTATTAAATAATAGCAAATTACTATAACTGCTAATATTCTGCTGTATATCCCTTTACTGTTTATTTCTATGTCCATATGTTTGTTAATTTGGTGGACAATCACATATACATTATGCATATTAAGTTGATATTTTCATTGTCTCATGTTACTCACTATATTAATTACTCCACACAATTCTGTCATATATATCTGCCATGAGTTTTACAATATTTCATTACTATTAATATATTTAATTTTTTCTTTTGAATCCTTATGTTGTCTTGTGTTTTCTCTCTCAAGTACATAATTATTTTCCTCACTTTGTGAAGAAAACACACAGTTTTTATTTAATTCTAAAAAGATTGTGTATAGGATTATCTTATTATATCTGACTGTAAAATATCCTTATAAGTTTCAAAACTAACATTTCCTTTTATATAGGATAGACTTTTTCATGTTTTTATTAATCTTCTAGAGTAAATGTTTGATTTGTCACTCATTATTTTCATTATTAAAATATTAAAATTCTAATCTCATATTTTCTTTTATAGATTATTTATATCTTTACATTTTACCTTGTAAATTTATTTAGGAAAAGCTGTGCAAATTTTGTTGTGCTTAACCAATTTCATTATTTACTTTAATAAATGTAGACAATGTTTCCCTCTTCTTGAGTGCAGTTTTTAGGTTTATACAATATTTCCTTGCAGTGCACTGAAATACTTCTTTTCAGGAAAAGATAATGAGAATTATATTCTTCCCGTGCACAAGGGGATCTCAAAAAATCTTCATGTTATTTCTGCACATAGAAAAATTACATGTGCAAAAATCTTGAGTCACAAACTTTTTTTTTTTTTTGATTCATTTATTTGAATGCAGAGTTACAGAAAAAGAGGAGAGAGAGAGAGATAAAGAGAGAGAGATTCCATCTGCTGGTTCACTTAACAAATGGCTGGAACAACTAGAGCTAGTCCAGATCAGTTAGGAACCAGGAGCTTCTACTGGGCCATCCTTGGCTGCTTTCCTAGACATATTAGCAGGGAATTGGATCGGAAGTGGAGCAACCAGGACTGCGCCCATATGGGATGCTGGAGCTTCAGGCAGTGGCTTGAATCCTGTATACCACACAACTAGCCCTGAGTCACAAACTTTTTTTCTCAAAAAACAATCTAGTTGCCTTTGGAATTTAACATTACAAATAAAATCTGGGTGTGGACTTGTATTTGTTAGAATTCATTGGTTTTCTCTAGACAAGAAACACACATCATTATTTACTTATTTTTTAGTAAATATAATTGTCTAGGAGATAAATCTCCTTGACCTTGTCTCCTTGTTCTTAGTGTTCTGTCTTCTATATGAAACCCTAAGGACAATAAATTTGGATAGCTGCTGTCCAAGTTTCTAATTTGGATAGCATTTTTCTAATACAACTTTATTTTATAGGGAAAAATTATTCTCTGTACCTGGTCATCTAAATATATGGTAGAAATACCTTATTTCTGGCTTACTTGAAGTAATCTTCCCCTTTCAGAATCAGAACAACCTACAGAGTACCACACATTCAAGGATCTTGTTGAATCTGTCCCTCTTGCTCACATGTCTACACACCAGATGGAATGCCTCAAGGCATTTCAACTGCCAGTCCTGGCCAAGCTTCAAACAGAAGTTGTAGTGATCAAGTAATTTCAGAAGACAGATACTAATAAAGAAGAGGTATTAGGGAAAACGGATAGGAAATGGATCTGACTGTATCAGGGAAGAGCTCCATGTAGTTGTAGTTGAATTACAGTCTGTCTAAATGGGGAAGAAATGGCAGTATCCCCAATCCCACTTGTGCCATAGGAATGAATGAAGGCCTACTCCTAAATTCTCTCTTTGTGATCATATTGTTCAATGACAGAGTGATATCTGGGTTTTCATTGTAGAAATAATTAAATTGTTTCCGGAAAAGGAAATACTATCAAGTATTATCATTAGTTTCCAAAAGCACTGGAGGTTGAAAATATCCCTCAAATAATTTTGTGAATATTTCAACAAAGACAGAGAGAAATGCAAACCAGGGGCACCTAGCTAATACCATCATTTGAAATCAATTTCTGTAATATGAAATACTCTATTGACTTGGCTCTAGTCAAAAAAACTTATTCAGATTATTTTAAAAGATAATACCATAGTTCTTACATACTGCTATATAG
The DNA here is from genome assembly GCF_051225735.1 of Oryctolagus cuniculus. Lineage (NCBI taxonomy): Eukaryota > Metazoa > Chordata > Mammalia > Lagomorpha > Leporidae > Oryctolagus > Oryctolagus cuniculus. The sequence goes on along the minus strand of NC_142880.1, from coordinate 26,662,793 downwards.
CTTGCCAGAACACTCTCTGAAGTTCTGATAGTTGGTTGTCTTCTGATTATATCAACTTGGACGAATGTCACACTGACACTATTCATGCATTAATATCAACTATGTCAATCATCTCTAGTTGATGGGACATTTTCAAAGCGAACAGCTTAAAGCTAATTAACCAACAGTTAATGCTCCCATATAATAACCATTCTGATAACTAGTTGTTTTAGTCATATTTCAAGTAGATTGAGAACTTTGTAAGATTATTCAAAATATTTCTAAAGTACATAAATACATTTTCACCCAAAATTTACTATTAATTTTACATAGTCTAATACTGAATACTAAATTTATCCTCTACTTTTAACACTTTACTGCCATTTCCAAATCTGTACAAATAATAAATTTATATGTAACATGAATAATAGTCAACTTTCAAGTAGAGTGACAAATGTGATCGGAACAATTAGGTGTGACACATAGCCCGATTGTCTAATGTAAAGAAAAGTTACATGAAAGATGCATTTGAAAAACTCAAGACACAGAAATAAGCTATCCCATGGTCAGCACTATGGCATAGTGGATAAAGCCTCCACCTGCAGGGCACTGGTTCGAATCCCAGCTTCTCCACTTCTGATCTAGCTCTCTGCTATGGCCCAGCAAAGCAGTAAAAGATGGCCCAAGTCCTTGGGCCCCTGCACCCGCGTGGAAAATCTGGAGGTAGCTCCTGGTTCCTGGCTTCAGATCGGAACAGCTCTGGATAGAAGACTCTCTCTCTCTTTCTCTCTACCTCTACCTCTACCTCTACCTCTCTGTAACTCTGCCTTTCAAATAAATAAATAAATCTTTGAAAATAAATAAATACATAAATTAAATAAAAGCTATTTTGTAGAAGTCATTTGTCAGAGCAACTTAGAGTCTATGGAATTAAACTAATTTTAAATATTATTGATAGTGTTTTATGAATCGGTTTTTACTAACATTTTTGGATGCTAATTTGTATGTTATAAATGTGAAGGCAAGTTTAGGGAAGAAAGCATGAAGATATGGAAACTAAATTAAATCTACATAAAAAATTTTGAAGCTCAAGTGATTTGGATCCTAAAAATAATCAATGGCTCATATCCTGCTCCAAATGAAAAGTGTTCCTTTCAGCCAATTGCCTCTTTAATATTCAGTGAACTCAGTGTTATACTAGCACTGTATATTTTTGCCACAATTTAAATAGGTTCAGCTTGCAAGCATGGTTTCATAGGAAAATTGTGTGTAAAAAAGCCTTATAAACATACAAACTATATGCTATATACTATAATATACTATAAATTTAGTATTCAGCATATAAACTATGATGCTTGTTTTATATCATCATGATGAAAATGGGCTGGGATGAAGCCTTGTGCTCCCTTTGCCACCAGTTCTGTGACCCTGTGCAAGTTAACTGAGTCCTCTGTGCCTCAGGTTCCTTGTCTGTGAAATAGTGATAGTAACAATCATTCAGGGTTGTTGGGGGTAACTAAATTCCATCATTTACAGAATGTATAAACGGCTGCAGGCATAGAGCGACTGCTAACTCTGTCCTAGATATGACTATTATTGTGTAGGAAACTTCCTGTTCTGCTCATGTGCAACCTACTGCCACATAGCCATGATATCAAACAGACAAAATAAGCAATATGAATGCTTCAAGCTTATATTTAATATTTATAATGTCTATGGTTAATGTCCCTGGGCGATTAAACAGTTGTGAAAAACTCATGAAATTCCCTACCATGGAGAAGTTTGATACTTTTTATTCATGATCCCTATTTTACTCTTCCTTTACTATCCATGTCCCGGTTGATCTACTCTGACAAGCTCCATTTAAGAGACCTATGTGCCATGTTGCTGCATTCCCATTGACTGTTCACTACATTAACGTATGGTTATTTTTTGGGAGATCACTTTCCATGCATATTCTCATTCCAACAAGTCTTATAACCGATGTGTTCCAAACATTCTCTTCTGATATTTGCTTTTGTGAACAGCCTTCAAGGTACACATACTATCTCCCACTAGGGCAAAGGGAAGACATGTTTTCTTTTTCAAGATAGGATTGTCTTCCTTTGGGTCAAATATTGGGCATATTTTCTAATATTCTCCTTGTAACATTGAAGGTTCTTTTTTTCTAAGACATTTATTTATTTATTTATTTAAGAGATAGAGTTATAGACAGAAAGAAAGAGAGACAAAGTTCTTCCATCCACTGGTTCACTCTCCAAATGGCCTCAACAGCTGGAGCTGTGCTGATCTAAAGCCAGGAGCCAGGATCTTCTTCCAGGTCTCCTACATGGATGCAGGGGCCCAAGGACTTGGGCCATCTTCTACTGCTTTCCCAGGCCATAGGAGAGAGTTGGGATGGGAAGAGGAGCAGCCAGGGCACAAACCAGCACCCATAAAGGCATTGCAGGTGGCACCTTCACCCACTATGCCACAGCGCCAGCCCCTACTTATTTTGAAAGCCAAAATTACAGACAGAGGGAGAGAGACACTCAGAGAGAAAAAAAAAAGAGAGTGACAGAGCTCTTCCATCTGCTGGTTGACTTCCCCGCATGACAGAAGGAGGCTTAGCCCACTATGCCATAGAGCCAGCGCCAGCACTGAGGGGTCTTCAAACTTGGAGTTCATTAGCTGTGCAACTTAATGCATGTACAGCATTCAAAAGAGCTCACTCTTCTTCATCCTTGGGACATAAAGGGCAATAGCAATGATGTGATTTCCAGATCATGATGCCTGGTGTGTCATGGGTAATGAAGTCATTTAATGTGGATTCAGAAATAGCATGTATTCTCACAGCATTTATAAAATTGTGGCAAACTAACTTGTACATCTGCAGGTAGAGTAAATCTTGAAATTTTACAGTTATTGTCACATTATTATAACCCCATTGTATAAGAGCTATTTCTTGGAAACTAAGAATGTCATGTTCTCAAGTGTATTTTTTTAAAGATTTATTTATTTGAAAGGCAGAGTTAGAGAAAGGGGGGGGGGAGAGAGAGAGATTCTTCTACACCCCAGTTCACACCACAAATGGCCACTATAGTTGGGGTTGGTCCAGGCTGATACCAGGAGCCAGTGATCTGCTGCTGCTCTCCCAGGTGCATTAGCAGGTAGCTGGGTCAGAAGTGGAGCAGCCAGGATTCATACAGGAACTCATGTGGGATACTGAATTTGCAGGTGGCAACTTAAACTACTGTGTCACAACACCAGCCCCTGAAATATTTTTGACCAATACCTTAACTATAATTGGCTAGGTCTACTTGTAACTCTCATTCACTTTACTGATAAATTTCCTGTAACAGTCTCTCTGTATTTTGTTTCTTTCCCACTGAGCTACAATTTTTCTAAGTCTCCTACATTATTCATTTAGGGTTCATTAATAGTAATATATTTTTCTCCAGTACAAAATATTCATCTTCTGATTAATGTTGTCCATTTTCAGATTATTATGATCATTCTTCAACCATTTGAATGAAATCCTTACAGCCTTGCCTTTTGAATAACAATATACTCTACTAAGGTAAATTAGAATCCATGATTCCAGTTTCGTGTATTCAAGTTTTTACTGCCATGTTCTATATCTTAATCTCTAATACTGTGAATTAGAAGAGTAATGAGATAAAAGAGAAAACATTTTCCAGGGAAGAAATGTAACTTGATGAATATTTTTCCTTTCCTCTGTGTTTTAAAATATTCATTTTATAATTATGATGATCACTATTTTTAATTATTGTTTTATGTGTGTGATATGTGTGTTCAGTGAGCATGCAACTAATGTGTCCACTAAGACCTTCAGCACTACTGAAGTGGTTCTGAAAGCACTTCAAGTAGTATCGCTAAGGTGATTTCAAATGAAGAATATTGCCGAAATATATAACAGAGAAAGGACAGGTTTAGAAATATTCAGTTTATATACGCCAAGTATCTCTTATTCTAATGGTAGAAATGACTGACACACACAGTGTGAAAATCTTTTTGAGAAGGAGTGTCAGTCCAGTCCCTTAATATGCATCCCTTTCACACAGTCACATCATTTCCTCATGACATTTTTTCTTACTTTCACAAACTTCCTTTAGAGTTTATACTACTTTCCCCAGTGAGGAAGAAAGAGACTTTTCAATAAGCAGCTCTGTGGAACCCAACTGGATAGCCGTACCCTGGTAATGAAGTTGCATCCCTACTCAACGTCTTCTACAAAAATGGAAAAAGTGCAAAGTACTTATACACGGAAATACCTAGAAGAAAGCATAAAAATAAAGCACATGACCTGAAATAGCCATGGTTTTAGACATGACACCAAGAGGACATGCAACAAAAGAGAACAATACAGTGGGTTCCATCAGACTTTAAAACTTTTGTGCTTCAAATGTCAATGTCAAGAAAGTGGGAGGAAAACACACAGAATGAGAGAAAATAACTGTCCACGTTTTACATTTTTGTGTCCATGATAGAATAAGAATTCTTACAGCCCTATAAGAAAAGGACAAATAACCCATTGAAAATGTGAAAGGATATGATAAATGTATTTTCCAGAAGATGAATCAATGGCTGATAAAGACTATTAAAAAGATGTTTGACCTAAGTATATATTACAGAAATATGAATAGGAACCACAGGCTATAGTAAAATAACAACAGATAAACTTGAATTTACAAGAATGATTAAGGGGCCAGCGCTGTGGCATAGAGGGTTGAAGCTATGGCCTGTAGCTCTGGAATCCCATATGGGCACTGGTTCAAGTCCCAGCTATTTCACTTCTGATCCAGCGTCCTATGAATGCACCTGGGAAAACAGCTGAAGAAGCCCCAAGTCCTTGGGTACTTGCATCCATGTGGGAGGCCTGAAAGAAGCTCCTGGCACCTGGCTTCAGCCTGGTTCAGTCTGGTTTTTGTGTCCATTTGGAGAGTGAACCAGGGGATGGAAGATCTCCTTCTCTCTGAAACTCTACCTTTCAAACAAAAAATAAATATTTTGAAAGAATGATTAAAAAGCACAGGAACTAATGAAACAATAAATACAATGTTTTTTTTTTTTTACAGAGAAAAGTGTATTTTATTGGCATTTAGGCCTAGCATAGTTCAATTCAAATAAAATGGAACAAGGCAATTTATTTAAGCTAACTGAATATAACATATAAACCATTTTAACTTTGTTTTATCTTATGATTGTGTTCATGCAAGTACAATCAACCAAACTGTCTTTCTAAGCATATATCATAGCACCACCTTTTATCTACAGTACTTGATAGGTAAATTTCATTGTCAAAACATTTCAGGCTTTAGTGATGTAAACATGTTTACTACAAGTAACCTTTAAAAGGTAAAAGTGAATGATACTAATGAACATATCAAGATAGAACAGATAGAACCACATAATATAATTAAACAAACATTATATAATACTGTTTCAATAAGAACCACAACTTAATATATTTCAGAAAGGAAGGAGAAATAAATGTGTAAACTCCCAAGATAGTGTTAAAAATACTGAAGGATATAATGTAAAATTTATCTCAGTAAGACAAGGGGAAACAACAAAACCTTGCAATGAAAACCAAATTTGATTTAGTAGGTACACCAAGCAATTAAATACAATGTTAAACATAAAAGACTATTGCTTATTTTCTTTATCTTCTTAATACTCACATACTATAGATAACCAAAATAATAAAGCAGGATGTTTAATGAACACAGTATAGATGTATATAACAAATGACACTGTTAGTGTGGAAAGTAGGTAGAATTATACATTGTATAACAGGAAAATTCTTACATTGTAAACAGAATGCTATTATTTAATGAGCAGTAAATTTAGTGATAAGCTAAGAGTTAATTGTCTAATATTGGGAAAAATCAGTTTAAATAATACAAGGCACAGTTACAAAATCAATACAAAAAATTGAAGTAGAGTCCTAAAAATATTAGACTGTCCCAATGAAAGCAAAAACAAAAAATAGAAAAAATAAGAAACAAGAAAGAGAAAGTGAATGGATCAAATAGAAAATGAAAGACTTAAGTAAATCTACAGGCAAAATGAAAAATATAATATAAAATCTAACCACAACCATAACAATAATTTAGTGAACTAAAGGCAAATGTGAGAATAAATTAAGCTTCCAAATATATATTATGTATACAAAATACATTTTAACATAAAGACAATTAAACTAGACATAAAAGCATAATTATTGATATTGATTATCTTTGTTTTTGATGAATTCTAACCCTTATCTGGGAATCACATAGTTTTAAAGAAATTCACTTAGTAGTTCTTATAAAAAAGAACTTATAGCAATAACTTCTCTCTCCTTTCCTCCTTCCATCCCTCTTTCACTCTTTGTGTCCTCCTATTACTCTCCATTTTATATTTGAGGATGTCATTAATTCATCTTTTTTGCTGAAATAAAATTTTGCTGGTTGTAGAATTTTTTGCTAGTATATTTAAAAATTTATGCTAGCAATTTGAATATGACATCCCATTGCTTTCTGGTATCCATGGTTCCGGATGAGAAGTCATAAGGATTCTTATTGAGAATTCCTATATGTGTAGCAAATCATATTTCCTTTCTACCTCAAGAATGGTTTTGAAATCTTTCATCATTTTTACTATGATGTATTCTCTGTGTTGATATTTTGTATTTATCTGACTTGGATTTTATATATCTTTTCAGGTGAAATATTTTTAATCATAATTGAAAGATTTTCAGTCATTATTCCTGGAATATATTGATTGTTCCATCATCTCTCTCCTCTATGTCAGATGTTCTAATTGCACAAACGTTGGTATTGTTAATACTGTTCCACATCTGTTAGCATCTCTGTTGAGAATTTTTTAATCTATTCTAAATTTACTGCAATTTTCAGTAATGTGATTTGACAATATGTTCTCTCAGTTTTAGTTTGCCTTTGTTTGCTTTTTAAAGTGCCTACATAAGAACAAATGTTTTAAATCTTATAAAACAGGGTTATTCTCATTTCCATTTTTTAGATTATTCTTTTGTAGTCATAGAATGCATTTGCCTAACTCAATATCATACAGATTCTCTACAAGATTATCATCTAAAATCTTCACAGACTTGCTTTGTTTTTTGTTGTTGTTGTTGTTGTTGTTTATAGTTTTTAATGATCAATTTTTTAATGATCAATTTGAAATAGTTTTTTGAATGAGTGTGAGGTATAGACTGAACTTCTATTCTTATTGTATGGCGTATTTTGTTCAATTTTTCCAATGCTGTTTTTTGGGAAGTTATTATTTGTCCACCACACTATCCTGTTGAATTTAGCCTGATAGTAAGTCTTAAAATACAGTAGTAATTCTTCCATTTTTACTATGCTTTTATAAAATCAGTTGATCAATAAAGACACACAAATAACCTGTTGAGATTTGGACTAGATTTCAGGAAATCCACATCTAATTGTGACAAATTGACCTATTAACAATATCAAGTATTCCAACAATGACCCTTAGGTTTTCTCTCACTTCCTTAGTCTTTATTTTGTCAGAATACTTTAGTTTTCAATCTGCTGAATTTTTGAGCTCATTATGCTAGATATGTACCTAAATATGAAAGTATTTGAAGAAGTTTGTGAAAAATGTATTTGAAAGTCAAGTACCTATTGGTGCAATAATTTTGGAAACCCATGCAGAGATTTTTTCATAACTCATTTCCCTTGAACTTTGAAGTAATCTCGTATTTAATATTTTTGGTACTTGTGTGAGTGGCCTTGGTTTTCATATGCAATTGAATTCATTTGTACACCAAAACAACAGATGTTTGTGTATTTACTTAGAATCCTGTAACCCGGCCCAACTCACCCATTCTAGTAGTTCTGCTTCTCCATTAGATTCCTTGGAATCAAAGGGAAGCAGTTTATGTTTTCCTTCCTCATTCACTTTTTTTTTTTTTTTTTGCCTTATTACACTAGGTAAAAACTCTAATAAAATGGAGAGGTATGTTTTGTTTCTATTTCAATGATACAGTATTCCATCTTTTACAATTATGTATAAATTTAATGTTGCTTTGTTGTAGATGCATTTCATCACATTAAGGAAGTCCTCTTCTAATTCTGAATTGAGATTTTAATAATAAATATATTGAATTCTATCAAATGCTTTTTTGTGTATCTGTTTATATCATCAGTTTTCTTCTATTCTATTAGTGTAGCAAATTATCAATTAGTTTTCAAATATAGAACCAGCTTTGCATTCCTACTATAAATCACAATTAAGCACAATGTATTAAGATTTTAACATATTGCTGGATGTGATTTGGTAATATTTGCTAAGAATCAGCATTGTGGAGAAGTGGACTAAGCATCTGCTTATGATGTCAGCATCCGCTTATGATGTCAGCATCCTATATTAAAGGATCACTTCAAGTCTCTGCACTCTGCTTCTTATCCAGCAGAGACAAAGAAGAGCACTATGTAATGACTAAGGGATCAATTTGACAGGAAGATGTGACTATAATAAATTTATATGCATCCAATTACAGAGCACTTGTCCATTTAAAAGAAATGTTAATGGATTTAAAGGGAGACATTGTACTCCAATACAATAGTAACTGGGACTTCAATATCTCACTTTCATCGAAGGACAGATCAGCTAGACAGAAAATCAACAAAGTAACAACAGAGCTAATCGACACTATGGACCAAATGGGCCTAACTGGCATCTACAGAACTTTTCACTGTACGGTTGCAGAATATACATTGTTCTCTTCAGTGCATAGAACTTTCTCTAGGATTGACCACATGCTAGGCCCTAAAGCAAGTTTTATCAGATTCAAAAAAATCAAAATCATACCGTGTATCTTCTCTTTTTGCAATGGAATGAAGCTGGAAATCAACCACTCAAGAATCTCTAGAACATATACAAACACATGGAAACTGAACATGTTCCTGAATGAAGAGTGAGTCACAGAAGAAATCACAGTGAAATAAAAAATTTCTGGAAATGACTGAACATGACAATGCAACATATCAAAAATTATGAAGGCCGGAATAGTGAGGGCGCGCACCGATAGTCCGGGAAAATTTAGTTTAATAAAAGGGGAGTTACGGTAGCCGCAGAAAATAGAACCAAACAAAAATTGCAGGGGAAACCCTTCTGAATGGAGCAGGCGTGAATCGGAGGACCTACTGGGAGAACAAGGTCGCCCACCGCGCGGAAGCCAAGTCGCGGGACCCAGCCGCAGAAGCCCCAGGGTCTGCGCGACAGTGCTCCAAGGAGAGTGCATGCCATACAGAAAACAGCGGGGAGACTTGGGACGCTCAGTCCACACATCGGCGCTGGAAGGGGAGGTGAGCCCAATAACCCGAGACATTGGTGGGGAAACGGGGGTCAGAATCTAGAGGGGGGCCGGAAAGTGCAGCAAACTCACTACCAGAAAGAAGGAAAAAAAAAAGCTTCGGGGTTTCTCTTCCCCCTAACCTTGCAAAGGTTACAAGGCTGCAAGACTTGAAGAATTCCCAAGAGACAAAGAGCAGGCCTCCTCTTTGGATTTACATATCAATGGGGGAGAGTTAAGGAACTGAGTCACTACAATTCAGTAGCCTAGGCAACCCAGTGGGAGTCCAGAGGAGCCAAAGACTGGAAGCTAAATACCATCAATTCTGCACAGCCCTGCCCTGCAGTGTTACTTACCCCCTGAATAAATAAAATAAATAAATAAATAAAAAGAGAGAGATTTACCACGCATAACCTGAGGGTGTCACCTTTGCACACCCTTAACCAGGAAGAACCAGGCAGAGCTCTCAGGCCGCACCCATCCCAAGCCTCCAAGGCTCCTCCAACAGCAGGCAGTCCACTTAACACGGACACAGTATAAAAAAAAAAAAAAAAAAGAAAAAAAAAAGCGCACAGTGACGCAAGAAGAATTAACTATGCCGAGTAACAAACACAGAAATAGAGGGAGCAAGATCAACGATGACACTATGATGCCTCCAAATAAGCAAAACACCCCAAGCCAAGAGTATGAAGATGATGAGATAGAAGAAATGCAAGATACGGATTTCAAAAAATTTATGATAAGAACATTTAGAAGTTTTCAAAAGCAAATCCTTGAACTACAGAAATCCTTAATGGACAAGATTGAAAATCTTTCTCGTGAAAATGAAATTTTAAGGAAGAGTCAAAATGAAACTCAGAAACTAGTAGAACAGGAAAGTGTAATAGTCAAGAGAAATCAAAATGAAATGAAGAGCTCAATAGATCAAATGACAAACACATTAGAAAGCCTTAAAAACAGAATGGGTGAAGCAGAAGAGAGAATATCAGACTTAGAAGATAGAGCACAGGAAAACATACAGTCAAACCAAAGAAAAGAAGAGGAAATTAGAAACCTGAAAAATATTGTTGGGAATCTACAGGATACTATTAAAAAAACCAACATTCGAGTTCTAGGAGTTCCTGAAGGCATGGAGAGAGAGAAAGGATTGGAAGGCCTTTTTAGTGAGATACTAGCAGAGAACTTTCCAGGTTTGGAGAAGGACAGAGATATCCTAGTACAGGAAGCTCATAGAACCCCCAATAAACATGACCAAAAGAGATCCTCACCACGACACGTGGTAATTAAACTTACCACAGTGAAACATAAAGAAAAGATCCTAAAATGTGCAAGAGAGAAACGTCAGATTACTCTCAGAGGATCTCCAATCAGACTCACAGCTGACTTCTCATCAGAAACCCTACAAGCTAGGAGGGAATGGCGAGACATAGCACAGGTGCTAAGAGAGAAAAATTGCCAGCCCAGAATATTATATCCTGCCAAGCTCTCATTTGTGAATGAAGGTGAAATAAAGACCTTTCATAGCAAACAGAAATTGAAAGACTTTGTGGCCACTCGTCCGGCCCTGCAAAAGATACTTAAAGATGTGCTACACTCAGAAACACAGAAACACGGCCATCAATATGAAAGAAGGGAAAGGAAGAACACCTACCAGTAAAAGAGCATGGGAAGCTCAAAGCATATACTAGAAAATATTTCCGGGAAAATGGCAGGGCAAAGTCACTACGTATCAATTGTCACATTGAACATTAATGGTCTGAATTCTTCAGTTAAAAGACACCGTTTGGCTGACTGGCTCACAGAACACAACCCAACTATTTGTTGCCTACAAGAAACACATCTCTCTAACAAAGAGGCATGCAGACTGAAAGTGAAAGGTTGGAAAAAGATATTCCATGCCAACAGAAACCAAAAAAAAGCAGGTGTAGCCATATTAATATCAGACAAAATAAACTTTAATACAAAAACTGTTAAGAGAGACAAAGAGGGACACTATATAATGATTAAGGGTTCAATTCAACAGGAAGATGTAACTATTATAAATGTATATGCACCTAATTACAGGGCACCGGTCTATTTAAAAGACATGTTAAGGGACTTAAAGGGAGATTTAGATTCCAATACAATAGTACTGGGGGACTTCAATACTCCACTCTCAGAAATAGACAGATCATCCGGACAGAAGATCAACAAGGAAACAGCAGATTTAATTGACACTATTGCCCAAATGGATCTAACAGATATCTACAGAACTTTCAACCCTACATCTACAGACTTCACATTCTTCTCAGCAGCGCATGGAACCTTCTCTAGGATTGATCACATACTAGGCCATAAAGCAAGTCTCAGCAAATTTAAAAGAATTAGAATCATACCATGCAGCTTCTCAGACCACAGCGGGATGAAGCTGGAAATTAGCAACTCAGGAAACCCCAGAAAGTATGCAAACACATGGAGACTGAACAACATGCTCCTGAATGAACACTGGGTCATTCAAGAAATCAAAAGAGAAATCAAAAACTTTCTGGAAGTAAATGAAGACAACAACACAACATATCAAAACTTATGGGATACAGCAAAAGCAGTATTGAGAGGCAAATTTATAGCAATAGGTGCCTATATCAAGAAATTGGAAAGATACCAAATAAATGAGCTTTCAGCGCACCTCAAGGACCTAGAAAAACTGCAGCAAACCAAACCCAAATCTAGTAGGAGAAGAGAAATAATTAAAACCAGAGAAGAAATTAACAGGATTGAATCCAAAAAAAACATTACAAAAAATCAGCCAAGCGAGAAGCTGGTTTTTTGAAAAAATAAACAAAATTGACACCCCATTGGCCCAACTAACTAAAAAAAGAAGAGAAAAGACCCAAATCAATAAAATCAGAGATGAAAAAGGAAACGTAACAACAGACACCACAGAAATAAAAAGAATCATCAGAAATTACTACAAGGACCTGTATGCCAGCAAACAGGAAAACCTATCAGAAATGGATAGATTCCTGGACACATGCAATCTACCAAAATTGAACCATGAAGACATCGAAAACCTAAATAGACCCATAACTGAAACAGAAATTGAAACAGTAATAAAGGCCCTCCCAACAAAGAAAAGCCCAGGACCAGATGGATTCACTGCTGAATTCTACCAGACATTTAAAGAAGAACTAATCCCATTTCTTCTCAAACTATTCAGAACAATCGAAGAAGAGGGAATCCTCCCAAATTCTTTCTATGAAGCCAGCATCACCTTAATCCCTAAGCCAGAGAAAGATGCAGCACTGAAAGAAAATTACAGACCAATATCCCTGATGAACATAGATGCAAAAATCCTCAATAAAATTCTGGCCAATAGAATACAACAACACATCAGGAAAATCATCCACCCAGACCAAGTGGGATTCATCCCTGGTATGCAGGGATGGTTCAACATTCGCAAATCAATCAATGTGATTCACCACATTAACAGACTGCAGAAGAAAAACCATATGATTATCTCAATTGATGCAGAGAAAGCATTTGATAAAATTCAACACCGTTTCATGATGAAAACTCTAAGCAAATTGGGTATAGAAGGAACATTCCTCAATATAATCAAAGCAATTTATAAAAAACCCACAGCCAGCATCCTATTGAATGGGGAAAAGTTGGAAGCATTTCCACTGAAATCTGGCACCAGGCAGGGATGCCCACTCTCACCACTGCTATTTAACATAGTTCTGGAAGTTTTAGCCAGAGCCATCAGACAAGAAAAAGAAATCAAAGGAATACAAATCAAGAAGGAAGAAGTCAAACTATCCCTCTTTGCAGACGATATGATTCTGTACTTAGAGGATCCAAAGAACTCTACTAAGAGACTATTGGAACTCATAGAGGAGTTTGGCAAAGTGGCAGGATATAAAATCAATGCACAAAAATCAACAGCCTTTGTATACACAAGTAATGCCATGACTGAGAAAGAACTGCTAAGATCAATCCCATTCACAATAGCTACAAAAACAATCAAATACCTTGGAATAAACTTAACCAAGGACGTTAAAGATCTCTACGATGAAAATTACAAAACCTTAAAGAAAGAAATAGAAGAGGATACCAAAAAATGGAAAAATCTTCCATGCTCATGGATTGGAAGAATCAACATCATCAAAATGTCCATTCTCCCAAAAGCAATTTATAGATTCAATGCAATCCCAATCAAGATACCAAAGACATTCTTCTCAGATCTAGAAAAAATGATGCTGAAATTCATATGGAGGCACAAGAGACCTCGAATAGCTAAAGCAATCTTGTACAACAAAAACAAAGCCGGAGGCATCACAATACCAGATTTCAGGACATACTACAGGGCAGTTGTAATCAAAACAGCATGGTACTGGTACAGAAACAGATGGATAGACCAATGGAACAGAATTGAAACACCAGAAATCAATCCAAACATCTACAGCCAACTTATATTTGATCAAGGATCTAAAACTAATTCCTGGAGCAAGGACAGTCTATTCAATAAATGGTGCTGGGAAAACTGGATTTCCACGTGCAGAAGCATGAAGCAAGACCCCTACCTTACACCTTACACAAAAATCCACTCAACGTGGATTAAAGACCTAAATCTACGTCCTGACACCATTAAGTTATTAGAGAACATTGGAGAAACCCTTCAAGATATTGGCACAGGCAAAGAATTTCTGGAAAAGACCCGGGAGGCACAGACAGTCAAAGCCAAAATCAACTATTGGGATTGCATCAAATTGAGAAGTTTCTGTACTGCAAAAGAAACAGTCAGGAGAGTGAAGAGACAACCAACAGAATGGGAAAAAATATTTGCAAACTATGCAACAGATAAAGGGTTAATAACCAGAATCTACAAAGAGATCAAGAAACTCCACAAAAACAAAACCAACAACCCACTTAAGAGATGGGCCAAGGACTTCAATAGACATTTTTCAAAAGAGGAAATCCAAATGGCCAACAGGCACATGAAAAAATGTTCAAGGTCACTAGCAATCAGGGAAATGCAAATCAAAAGCACAATGAGGTTTCACCTCACCCCGGTTAGAATGGCTCACATACAGAAATCTACCAACAACAGATGCTGGCGAGGATGTGGGGAAAAAGGGACACTAACCCACTGTTGGTGGGAATGCAAACTGGTCAAGCCACTATGGAAATCAGTCTGGAGATTCCTCAGAAACCTGAATATAACCCTACCGTTCGACCCAGCCATCCCACTCCTTGGAATTTACCCAAAGGAGTTTAAAGTGATAAAGAAAAAAGCGGTCTGCACCCTAATGTTTATTGCAGCACAATTCACAATAGCCAAGACCTGGAACCAACCTAAATGCCCATCAATGGTAGACTGGATAAAGAAATTATGGGATATGTATTCTTTAGAATACTATACCGCAGTAAGAAACAACGAAATCCAGTCATTTGCAACAAAATGGAGGAATCTGGAACACATCATGCTGAGTGAAGTAAGCCAGTCCCAAAGGGACAAATACCATATGTTCTCCCTGATCGGTGACAACTGACTGAACACCAAAAAGGAAACCTCCTGAAGTGAAATGGACACTATGAGAAATGGTGACTTGATCAGCATAGCCCTGACTGCTAATGGACAACTTAATACATTATTCCTCATAGTATTTTTTTTTTGTCTGTTCTACTTAATATGACTGGTTTAATTCTGTAATTATCACACAGTTATTCTTAAGTGTTGAAAATTAACTGAAATGTGATCCCTGTTAAACATAAAAGTGGGAATAAGAGAGGGAAGAGATGTATAATTTGGGGCATGCTCGGGCTGACTTGCCCCAATTGGTAGAGTTGGAAACATACTAGGGGATTCCAATTCAATCCCATCAAGGTGGCATGTGCCAATGCCATCTCACTAGTCCAAGTGATCAATTTCAGTTCACAATTGATCATAATGAAAGGACTAAGAGTCAAAGGGAGCACATAAACAAGTCTAGTATCTGCTAACACTAACCGATAGAATAAATAAAGGGGAGAGTGATCCAACATGGGAAGTGAGATACTCAGCAGACTCATAGAATGGCGGATGTCCTAAATAGCACTCTGGCCTCAGAATCAGCCCTAAAGGCACTCGGATCTGGCTGAAAAGCCCATGAGAGTATTTCAGGCATGGAAAGCCAAGACACTCTGGCAAAAAGTTCTCTGTGAGTGAGATCCCAGTGGAAAGAACAGGTCTTCAAAGAGGGAGGTGCCTTTCTCTGAAGGGAGGAGAGAACCTCCACTTTGACTATGACCTTGTCTAAACAAGATAAGAGTCGGAGAACTCAAGGGGCTTCCATAGCCTTGGAAACTCATGACTGGTGCATAGGGAGATTATTGATGCCATAAACAGGAGTGTCAATTTGTAAAGTCAACAACAGGAGTCACTGTGCACTTACTCCTCATGTAGGATCTCTGTCCTTAATGTGCTGTACACTGAGGCTTAATGCTATAACGAGTACTCAAACAGTATATTTCACTTTGTGTTTCTATGGGGGTGCAAACGATTGAAATCTTTACTTAATGTACACTAAACTGATCTTCTGTTAAAAAAAAAAAAAAAAAAAAGAAACTATCAATTCCCAACTTGACTCTCACTGGGATTAAACATGACAATAGGTCTGATCTGATTTCATCATCATTTAAAAAAAAATCATCTATTATTTTTCACTTTATGTTTCTGTGTGGGAACAAACTGTTGAAATCCTTACTTAAGGTATACTAAGCTGATCTTCTGTATACTAAGATAATCGAAAATGAATCTTGATGTGAATGGAAGGGGAGAGGGAGTGGGAAAGGGGAGGGTGGTGGGTGGGAGGGACGGTAAGGGGGGGAAAGCCATTGTAACCCATGAGACGTACTTTGGAAATTTATATTCATTAAATAAAAGATAAAAAAAAAAACCCTAAAAAAAAAAATTATGAAATACAGCAAGAGCAGTGTTAAGAGAAAAGTCCATTACAATTGGTGCCTACTTGAAGGAATTGGAAATGTACTAAATAAATGAGATATCAATACATCTCAAAGACCAACAGCAAACCAAACCCAAAATTAGTAACAGAAAAGAAATATTGAAATTAGGAAAGAAATAAACAAAATTGAAACCAAAAAACGGAAGAAAAGATCAGTGAAATTAAGAGCTGATTTTTTGAAAAAATAAACCAAATTGATATACCATTGGCCCTACCAAAAAAGTAGGGGGAGAAGACCCAAATCAATAAAATCAGAAATGAAAAAGGAAATGTAAAAACAGACACCACAGAAAAAAAAATAAAAGAACCACCAGAATTACTACAAAGAGCCGTATGCCAACAAATTGGGAAACCTAGCAGAAATGGATATATTCCTGGACACACACAGTCTACCAAAATTGAGTCATGAAGATATAGAAAACCTAAACATACCAATAACCCAGAGAGAGATTGAATTAGTAATAAAGACCTCCCAACAAAGACAAGCCCAGGACTGGGTAGCTTCACTGCTGTGTTCTACCAGACATTTAAAGAAATAATTCCAATTCTTCTCAAGCTATTCAAAGCAATTGAAAAGAAGGGAATCCTCCCAAACTCCTTCTATGAAGCCAGCATCACTTAATTACTAAACCAAAAAAAGATACAACAGAGAAAGAGAACCATAAATAGATACAGAGAAAGCATTTGATAAACTACAACATTCTTTCATGATGAAAACCTTAAGCAAATTGGGTATAGAAGGAACATTCCTTGACACAATCAAGACAATTTGTGACAAACCCGCAGCCAACATCTTAATGAATGGGGAAATGTTGGAAACATTCCCACTATAATCTAGAACCAGACAAGGATGCCCACTCTCACCATTGTTATTTAATATAGTCCTGGAAGTTTTAGCCAGAGCTATTTGGTAAGACAAGGAAACCGAAGGGAAAAAAATGGAAAGAAGGGAGTCAAATTATCCCTATTTGCAGATTACATGCTTCTATATATAGGAGATCCAAAAACTCCACCACTAAGAGACTATTGGAACTCATAGAATACTTTGGTAAAGTGGCAGAATATAAAATTAACACATGATAATTAACAGCATGTGTATACAGAGACAATGCCATAGATGAGAAACAACTTGTAAGATCAGTATGAGTCACAATAACAACAAAAAATTTAAATGCCTTGGAACAAATTTAACCATGGACATCAAAGATATCTATGATGAAAATTACGAAACTTTAAAGAAAGAAAAGAAAACACAAAAAATGGAAAAATCTTCCATGTTCATTGATTGGAAGAATCAGTATCATCAAAATGTCCATACTACAGAAAGCAATTTACAATTCAATGGGATCCCAATGAAAATAACAATGACATTCTTCTGAGATCTAGAAAAACTGATGTTATAATTCATATGGAAACACTGGAGACCCTGAATAGCTAAGGCAATCTTATGCAACAAAAACAAAATCAGAAGCATCACAATACCAGATCTCAAGACATACTACAGAGTAGTTATAATCAAAATAGCCTGGTACAGGCACAAAAAGAGATGTGAAGCAAAATAGAACCTCCAGAAATAAATCCATGCATCTACAACCAACTTATTTTTGAAAAAGGAGCTAAAATCAATTCCTGGAGAAGGACAATCTCTTCAACAAATGGTGCGGGGAAAACCGGATCTCCATATGCAGAAGTATGAAACTAGGCCCCTACCTTACACCTAATACAAAAATCTGCTCAAATTGGACCAAATACCTAAATCTATGATCCAACAACATCAAGTTAATAGAGAACATTGAGGAAATTCTGCAAGACATTGGCATGGACAATGTTTTAAGAAAGACCCCTGATGCACAGGCAATGAAAACCAAAATTGACAAATGGGGTTACATCTGCAACGTGTCCGGCGCATCACAAATTTTCCCAGGGAGACAAATCAATTAATTCACAGGCTTTTATTGGGATTCCACTTCCGGGCGAGGTTCCCGGGTCCCAACAGAGCAGGGGACCGCGCATCAAAGATTGGGAGGGCTCCTTTTGTAGATTCAGGGCGTGGTGGTTAAAGGTTGAGGCGGGTCTGAGCCTCACTGGTTGATCTTTAGGCACCTGCAGGGACCTTGACAAGGACTTTTCTTCCTGGAAAGTACAGGTAGGGACTCTCCATTCCCGGAAGTATAGGTCTCCCCTCCTTGTGGATCCCAAAGCTACCAATATCAAGCTGAGAAGTTTACGCACTGCAAAAAACAAATCAAACAAACAAAAACAAAAACACTCAGGAAAATGAAGAGGTAATCAACAGAATGGGAAAAAAAATATTTGAAAACTATACAACTATACAACTATACAAGTGATAAAGATTTAATATCCAGAAACTATAAAGAGTGCAGCAAATTAAACAAAACAAACAATCCAGTGAAGAAATGAGCAATGGAATTCAAATGGCCAACAGACACTTCAAAAAATATTCAGGATCACTAGCCATCAGGGAAATGTAAATTAAAACCACAATGAAGTTTCACCTCACCCAGGTTAGAAAGGCTTTCATGCAGAAATCAACACACAACAAATGCTGGTGTGAATGTGGGGAAAAAGGTACCCTAATCTGTTAGTGGGAATATAAACTGGTTCAAACGCTTGTGGAAGACTGTATGGGGATACCTCACAAATCTAAATATAGATCTACCATATGATCCATCCATCCCACCACTGAGAATTTGCCCAAACCAAAAGAAATTAGCATATTAAAGAGTTATCAGTACCCCTATGTTCACTGAAGCTCAATTCACAATAGCTAAGATGTGGAATCAACCCAGATGTCCATCAAATGATGACTGGATGCAGAAATTATGGTATATGCACACTATGGAAAAGTAAGCCATAAAAAAGAATGAAATCCTACTTTTGCAACAAAATAGATGCAACTGGAAACCATTATACTTTGTGAAATAAACCAGTCCCAGAAAGACAGATGTATGTTCCCTGATCTGAGATAACTAATAGAGTACCTACATGGAAATGCATTGGAGTAAAATGGACATTTTGAGATTTGATGACTCTTTACAGTCCTTGTCTCCTCTGTTGAGGAACATGTGTTTTTCTTCATACTATTTGCTGAATTCTTTAATTAATGTAGGGTTAATCTTATGATCATTAAATTAAACTGAAAATAACTCTTTGTAAAAATCAAGAGTGAGAATAAGAAAGGGAGGAGGAAGAAGAGTTGCAGAACAGGCAGGAAGGAGGGGTAGGGTGGGAGGTATCACTATGACCCTAAATTTGTATATAGGAAACAGATAAAACCTGTATAAATTAAACAAAATCAAAATCAAATATAAAAGTGATTTGAGCTAGCTAATAGTGACCATATAGCTTTATTTATTTTCTGTCTGTTTTTGAAAGATTAGTATTCAAGTGCCCACTAGCTTTTTAGTTTCACTACTTTCCCTTTCCATTCTATCAGATATTTCCTTCTGTGTTTTGAAGCTCAATTGTTATTGCATACACATTCAGGACTGTTGTCTTCTTGGTGAATTGATTCTGTTGTCATTATGCGATGATCCTTTTTATCACAAACATTATTTTATGCTTTGAAATTTAGCTTTTATGATTTTAATACAGATACTCTAAATATGAAATTTGTGAATGATTCAGATTCTCATCATTACTGCTACAGCAACTAATTTATTATGATTTGCTACCTCCTACATGGAAGCAAAATTATTTCTCTCAAATTGTCACATAGGAAATTTCATTTTATGAACAGTCCTCTCATATTCTGATAATTGCCTATCTCAGACTTAGTTTCATTTGATGTTGTGAACATTTATATTTTTTCCAGGGCATTCAGTATTTTTAGTGGATACTGAAGATTTTGATTTATCGGCAGGTCCATTTAGAACTGGAAGCCTGGGGCCAGCACTGTGTTACAGTGAGTTAAGCCCTGGCCTGAAGCACTGGCATCCTATATGGGCCCCGTCTGCTCCTCTTCTGATCCAGCTCTCTGCTATGGCCTGGGAAAGCAGTAGAAGATGGCCTAAGTCCTTGGGCCCCTGCATCCACGTGGAAGACCTGGAAGAAGCTCCTGGCTCCTGGCTCCTGGCTTCGGATCGGCACAGCTCTGGCTGTTGCGGCCAATTGGGGAGTGAACCATTGGATGGAAGACCTCTCTCTCTCTCTCTCTCTCTCTCTCTGCCTCTCCTCTCTCTGTGTAACTCTGACTTCCAAATGAATAAATAAAATTAAAAAAAAAAAGACTTAGAAACCTGACCATTGACTTTTAACATCTCATTGGTACCTGATTTTGAAGGTATATCTTTGTGTTATGATATATGTTGTCATGTAAGAGAAAGAATAAGTGTGAACTACAAAAAAACTGAACATAATAAAGTTACTTTTGTGTACTTAGTTGAGCTTGAGTACAATATTTAGAAAATAAAGGCTATCAAATGTGTAAGACGTTAGATGTTCATAAGAAGTCCTTTTTAAAAGTCTATTCAGGTTTTAGGATAGTATGAAAAATGAGTATAGAACTGAAAGCAAGATGACATATCGGAGACTTATTTTAAAACTGACTAATCACCTTAAGGAAGACATTAATAGTCAAACCATCAGCTCCTTAGCAATAAGAAATGGAGACAATAAGGCTACCTTATTTAACTATCAAGATACTTAGTAGGAGATACAAATTAAATAACTAGCGTGAGAGCACCGCAGAGTGTTAAACAATTATTTGCTTTTATTATTACGCTTATTTTAGGATCTGAAAAATTCTATAAGGTGCAATTTTCACTCTAGTTGAGCACTACAGTTTTGAAACTGTAAGAATAAGTTGAGGTTCATAATAATGTTGTAGTTACTATAATGAGAAGCCTTTTTCCATAACCCCCAAATTCAGAAAGACACGACTACCTTTCCCTTACAGAGATAATATCAAAATTGAGTGCTTATAGAGAGCTACCCCTCAATGTATCCATTTTAGTATTTCGTAATCCCCTTTTCTCCCGCAGGGTGTCACAAGTTATAATTTGATGTTGATGAGTGGTAGTACTGGCAGCTCCATGCTGTCAGTCTCATCAGCTAATCTCTCTTCTCACACGCCTGTGTATCACTGCACAGTCATTTGAAAGCTCCATTTGAGAGTCGCCCACCTTTGCTCGTAATAAGGAAATCCCCTGAATTTCTCTACATTATACAGCCTTTAATCTCTTTCAGAGCTGTGTGACCCACTGCATGGTTCTCCTTTCTTTACTCTAAATGTTCCTTAAATATCTGGAATGAGACGTTTCTCTCCATGTTAGGAGATACAATTATGTCCCTATAAAAGAATGTCACTACAATCCTTGCTTTAATTGTTGCAATACAATCTCCAGACCCAGGACACCCTAGGGAGCCAGCTACATAAAATGCCTTTCAGCTATGCAGGTGTGGAATTCATTACAAGTGAGATTTAAGTGGGTCTATGTCTTAAACCCATTCAAGGAATGTAATTGTCCTTGGAGTATTTGATAACATGAGGTATTATTTAAAGTGATACTAAAAGAGAGTAAAAAGAAGAATACTTATAATTTTATGGACACACATATTTATGCACATTAACTTTAAGGGAAATAAATAATATTTCAATATCTTTTTTTACTAAGAGCAGGTAAAATATGAAATCTCAGCATAATTAAATAATTACTATCAATAAAATCACATTATGGTTATTTCTTACAAGTTTAAAAGTGTAGTATTGAGGTGGGTGGTATAAAACAGCTAATAAGAGTCCTGCTCTTCAGCTGCAGATCCAGGTACCTGCTGATATACCTGGGGAGGCATCAGCTAATGGTTCAAGTGCTTGAGCCCTTACCACCACATGGGAAACCCAGATGGAGTTCTGGCCTCCTGGCTTCAGCCTGGCACAGCCCTAGCTATTCTGTGAATTTGTGGAGATATCACTTTCTCTCTCTGCCCCCCTCTCCCTCCTTCCCTCCCTCTTCCCCTCTTCCTCTCCCTCTCCCCCCTCTTTCTCTCTCTCTCTCTCTCTCTCCCTCCTTCCCTCCCTCCCTCCCTCCCTTTCTGTTGCTCTGTCTTTCAAGTAGGGGAAAATAAATAACAACCTTATAAAAATGTGACGGATATATCTATAATAGTTAGTAGTTCACTTTACTATACACTTCCATTTTAAATGATAATTCCAGGAAAAATACAAAATATCAGTGTTGTTGTATAACCTAAGCCTATAATAAAAATGACATACATGTATATATTTGAGAAACATTCCTCTTTAAAACATCATAATCTTTGACAGGCAATTGGTGCAGCAGCTAAGACAATGCTCAGACATCCACATCCCACATCAGAGTGCCTAAATTTGTTCCAATTCCAGATTCCTGCTAATGTGTATCATGGGAAATAGCAGGATCAAGTGTTCCAGTCCCTGCCATCCATGGAAGATATCTGCATTGAGTTTGTGGCTCCTATGCATACAGAGAATGAACCAGAAGATGGGATCTCTCTCTCTCTCTCTTTCTCTCTCTCTCTCTCCCCCTCCCTCTCCCTCTCTCTCTCCCTCTCCCTCCCTCTCCCTCTCCCTGAATGTCAATTCACACACACACACACACACACACACATTAGTGTAATCTTGTAATCGTTGCCTTGTAGTCCCTGTGCACATAATTCATAGAAAGTTAAATTAACAAATCCTCTTCTAGCACCAATCAGTTGATTACAGAATAAATTTCACACATTTCAGAAATAACAATACAACACATGGTATGATTTCTTCATTCCACTGATCATGCTGAGGATAATACAGGAGACCAAAGCAAGCACAGTCTGAGATAAATACTTTTCTCATTTCTCTCTTCTTCTTCTCCCTCATTCCCTCCCTCCACTCCTCCCTTTTCCCAGTCACATAAGGGATACATGTCCTCTAAATTAACTGCACGGGTCAGGATGAAAAGAAAGAAGAGGGAGCTCAAGCCACGTTAGTGAGGCTATTAATTGGCTCCACTGTATTATTTTTTCTTTGATGACTTAATTTAAAACCATTTTTTTCCTGAGAAACCTTTTGAAAGAGAACATGCGATTTTCAAAGAAAAGTTGTGAGACAAGCTGATCAAAGTGCCCATCAGCTGGAACAACATTTAACTGTGGGTGACCTGAAAATCCTCATAATGGAGCTTCATCACATAAAACGGAAAAGCAAAATGAACTACGAGCAGGAACATGGTGAGACAGCCATCGTTTGCCAATCAGGCAAACACAGTCTCAGTGCTTCCGAGAAAGGGAGAAAGGACACCAATCAGTGAGCTGACGGGTGGTCCAACCCAGCGTTCCTGTTGACTTCCTCATCTCCTGCAGAGAAAGAAGCAAGGTCCTTGGAAGAAAATGACAATAGATACACTACTATCACCGAGATCCCCATAATGTTCACACTCATGTTGACACTTGGAGATATAAAAAATAAAAATGCTACATTAAGTAAAACTCCTAAGTAGAAAGTGGCAAAATGTCACAATTTGGAATCAACAAAAATGGCCATCAAACAAATGTGTTTATATTCCAGTATTTCACAGAGTACAATATTTACATAATAGGATTTTTTCCCCTGGTTTTCACCTTTGATGTCTGGTGTTTATTTTATTTATTTATTTATTCATTCATTCATTTCAGAGGCAGAGCCACAGAGAGAGGGAGAGACAGAGAGAGAGGACCCCACCCACTGGCCCACTCCCCAAAATGGCCACAATGGCTGGAGCCAGGCTGATTTAAACCAGGAGTCAGGAGCTTTCCCTGGGTCCTCCACATGGGTGCAAGAGCCCAAGCACTAAGTCCATCCCCCATTCCCTCCCAGGCCATCAGCAAAGAGCTGGATCGGAAGTGGAGAAGCTGAGATCTGAACTGGTGCCCACGTGGGAGGCTGTCACTGTCACCTACTAAGTCACAGTGCCAACCCCTGCTGTCTGTTTTTATAGAGGATGTTTCATAATTAAAGTTATCCCTTCTAGAAAATTAGCCTTTTTCTCCTAAATGATAGACTGTAGTGGAAATTCCTATGATAGCAGTAAAAGTAAGTCCAGCTGTCATCCAAAATTCCTAAACTCACCAAAAGAAGTTGTCTAGTAGATCCAAACAAGTATGCCGTCCCTATCCTTTGTTGGCATTAACTAGCTTCTATGGGAAAACTGTATTGGTTGTTCTGTGTCTTACATGCAGAATATTGATATAAAATACGTAGAGATAAAACATCCAGCAGGCTTAATATGTTGTACATTTGACTACTGTAGATTATATTGGTGCTGTCCACATGTCTCCAATTCTTTATTCAATCAGAATGCTTCACTTAAATATATATATATATATATATATATATCAAATTAAACTGTTTGATGTGTTCATAACCAATACTATGTTGGCAAATGGGTTTCTGGGTAAAAGATATTTTATTAAGAGATGATTATAATACTTTCCAAAGACTTGGATCACTGGAAATCAAATGACTTCTTCCAAATCTTCTGGTCAGTAAGAGGCTTTCTGTGAGGGCCTCGCTCTGCCTTAGTCACAAGGCTGTGCCCCTACAAGGGCCCCCTTAGCAAAGTCTAGCCGAGAATCACCACTGCCAGGATGTGGGGACTGAGTGCTAAATACTGGATAAAATGAGAAAGGAGAAACAATATTACTACTGCTTACCTGAATGATTGACAGACTAGACATTCAACTAGATTTTAGAAGGTTAATGGAGTCTGGGGTGGTGTAGTGGGTAATGTAACAATCTACAATGCCAGCATCCCATTTGGACACCTGTTCATGCCCCAGCTGCCCAGTTTCCAATCCAACTCCCTGCTAATGGCCTGGAAAAGCAGAAGAGGATGGCTCAAGTGCCTGGGCCCCTGCAACCCCAGCAGTTGTGGTCATTTGGGGAGTGAACCATAAGCAGCTGGTAGATATTCACTCTCTCTCTCTGTCTTTGACCCTCTCTCTTTTTAACTCTTTCAAATGAATAAATAAACCTTTAGTCCCATCCTATAGTATTTCTTTGAATTAATAAGATCTATTAATGTATACTGAGAAAATTGTTTTATTTACATTCTTGACTCCATTAACCTTTTTAAAAATATTTATTTAGTTAGTTTGAAAGAGTTATAAAGACAGAGAGAGGATGACAGAGAGAATCTTCCATCCACTAGTTCGTTCACTCCCTGTATGATCACAATGGTCAGCGCTGCTGCAGGTGGAAGCCAGGAACCAGGATCTTCAGCTGGGTCTCTCACGTGGGTGGCATGGACCAAGTACTGGGACCATCTTCCACTGCCTTCCTAGGTCTGTTATCAGGAAGCTGAATCAGAAGTGGAGCAGCCAGGACTCAAACCAACATTCATATGGGATGCCTGCATTTCAGGCAGTGGCTTAACCTGCTGTGCCACAATGCCAGACTCAAGACAGGACCAATTGTAAATAAAGTTTAATAGTTTTGGAGCTCTATTCATTTGTAAAATATTCCAAGAAAATACGATTAAAGGAGTAATGTTGAAATGCCCACTCATCACAAAGAAATTCTACTTCTCTTCTTTAAAGAAGCAAAGAATAAAACGACAGAAAGAATACTGATTCAGGCATCCCTTAAGGGGAACAGTCCCCCTTTTGTATGTGGTTGTGGCTCAGGAAAGACGAAGGTTCCAAGCCACAGCGGCCTTTCTTAAATTTTTTTAAGCTTGATCTCCTCCTTACTGAAAACAGCCTGCTTCATATTTCATGCTCACAGACTAGAGAACCCATGCTTGTGGTAAACTCACAGCAATGGGAAGTAGTTTATGTTCTGTACTTATGTGGGAATAACAAATCAAAACCAGGCATATGTTTGGTTTCAAAAGTAGGGTTTTGTTATAGAAGATTTACTTAATGTTTGAAATATTGAAGTGCTGTTAGCCTGGGGTTTGGATGGGGATAGAGAAAAGTTAACAGGTTGTATTTTTGCCAAAGTATTGATTTACATTCCACTGAAAACCTCTTGCTTGTTTCATAATTTTTCTGTATTCATGGAAAGAAAAATGATGAATATAGGGTATTGAGAATCTCAGTTTCCAAGAAAATTTGAATTTAGTTCAGCTCTGAGACCATAATAATTCAAAAACATGTTATATATGCTTATTGTAGGCATAATTAAAACTAGGAACACCTAGCTCAAAAATTTGCTCATATCATTTATACAAAAATCAAGATGGTTTGAATCGACATCGAGTTTCAGAATCTGCTGTTAGTTGCAAACTATATAATACGATTTTTTCTTTTATAAATAGCACATATGGCATAATCCAGAAAAAACTTTCTGTTCTGTTCTCCTGATGCCAAAAAAAAAAAATCACATTGTAGATTAGATTAGTAAATTGCCTCTACATTTTTTTGCTATTTTACTATTTCTTTCTTGTAAATTATTACCTAAATAAATTAAGAAGAGCTACATTTTTAAAAAGGATTGTTGAGGGAATTCCACTATTTTGTTTTCCTTTTGGTGTAAATCCTATATTACATAATCCATTTTTCATGTAAGGAAAGCAAGTGAGAATTACTTCTCTCTATACAAGTCACTGGATTGTGGCAAGGTGAAATGAGGTGAGTATAATATTTCTGTTATTTTGATTCAATGAGAAATAACATAATCACACTCTTCCCCTGGCGTGGACCATGTCTGGATGTAGAACTGACTTGCTTTCATAAGGCTGAATTGAAAAATCTGATTAGGAAATGGACCGTACTGCTCTTCCGTTTACTGTGCTTTTCCAATGCGTTCATCCATCAGCCCTGGTTCCTTATGACATAACTCTTTCTATGAGGCCTATACGGATTGTTATATTACATTTCATTACATTTGAAATACACAGGCCTTTTACATATATAAGTATCATGTAGTACAAGTAAAGGCAATTTTTTGTGGGATTTTTCTACACAAAACTACAAGGGCACTTGAAAAAGTCATGGAAAATGCAAAGATGTTTATTTTGCTTCAAAAAATATTGAAATGCATGTATAGTGGTTTTTTTTTTTTTTTCCACAAAACGCATCTTTCCAGAACTTTTCCAAGGACTCTCCTAATCATATCTTTCTGACAGTTTCAGATCAAAGTCAACGAAATCCTTCAATTCCATTTTCCTGAAGTAGCCTCCCGCCTCAAACGAGGAAGACGTTGTGCTGGTTTGCCCTATCAGTTCTAAAGAATGCTGGCTGGATCCCGGGCTTTCCCGTCTCGGTCTGCCCCTGCACCTGCACCCGGGCACCGGGTCCGCGCCACTGGCCAGGCGCATGGG
Source organism: Oryctolagus cuniculus (assembly GCF_051225735.1). Classification (NCBI taxonomy): domain Eukaryota; kingdom Metazoa; phylum Chordata; class Mammalia; order Lagomorpha; family Leporidae; genus Oryctolagus; species Oryctolagus cuniculus. The sequence continues at coordinate 26,635,218 of NC_142880.1, read as the reverse complement.
GCGAGGCGTGGACGCACCGACGCCCTCTCCGCTCCCTCGCAGCCGGTCCCGAGTGGGCTATGGCTGGAGGCCGGCTTCTGGAGGACGGGGAGTCTGTGCCCCCCAGCCCGTTATTTAGGTGTAGTTGTTTCTGCAGGGCAGTGTGGTGATCACTTGGAATGCTGGTTCCCGGGCGCTCACCCCGGCTCTGCCCGGACCTCAGGAAGTGCCGCTTTCAACAACCCATTCCCGCCTCCAACAGCAATGGGCCGAATCAAAGGAGCGATTTTTAGTGGCCCTTAGAAGGAACGGAAAGAGTTAAGAGGCAGGGTAGGGTGGGGTCTGCGCGAGTTGGAGTCTGGGCTGCCCTCTTCCTATGCTCCTGGGAAGCCTGCGAAGGGTGGCCAATGCTCCTGCCCGTGCCACCCTCCTGGGAGACCCGCATGGAAGCTAGACTCCCAGCAGGCCTGGCCCAGCACAGCCAGGGCGGCCATTTGGGGAGTGAACCAGCGGCTGGAAAGCCTTTCTCTCTGCCTGTAAACTGTGCCTTTCAAATAAATAAATGGATTTTTTTTAAGTTTTAAAAAATGCTTCTATTGTGGAGTACTTTTAAGAAAATAGTGGCAACCAAAAGGGATTGACAACCTACTGATTCTAAATTGAAATTAATTCAACCCTCAGAATATACACTACTTAATAACTAAATGTTTAAATTACATGTACTAATTTAAATCATAAAGTGTTCCCGAAATAACCTGATACTGGGATATAAGCACACTTTAAAAATAACAGCATTTCTCATTTACATGTTCTAACTTCTTTTTAACAGGATTTATAATTTGGATAAATTACTGTACTGAAGAAAATAAGATTTTCTGTTGCTCAGATTTCCATTAGTATCTGAATGGGGGGAAAATGTGGTACATTCATCCCAAGAAACAGGAGGCAATACCAAGAAAGAATTAGCTATTCATATTTGCAACCCATTGGGTCAAACTCAGAACAATTACAGGAAGTGACAAAGGCCAGACTGAAAAAATACCCACATTTTATCCCATTTTCTTATATAAAATTGGAGAACATGCAAACTGACAAAAACAAAAAAAAAATGGCTGCCCATGAATGGGGAGAGAACTTTTTCAGTATTTGTTTTGCTCATCATCTTGAATATGGTGGTGGCTTAAGCTTATGTTGTCCTTTTTCAATATGGGCTGTTTATTATATGTTATTAGTGTCTCATTACTGATCTCAATTTATAGCAAATATTTGAAAATGGTCATATAACATGGTATTTCACATAGTCTATAAATATTTTGTTGGGCTCCTTGACAAAGTTGTGGATCCTAAATTTCTTCGGAAGTCTCATGCAACTTTACATAAAACATGATTTATTTAGGCACAGTGTTGTTTTTGTACACACCAATGGAATTGTCTAAAAAGGAGTCCAAACATCATTTCAAAAACCAGTTTTATGTAATTGAAGATTGGCAAGCTGACTCAGAAAAAATGAATTTCATTTTAATTTCATAGAGTCTTTAAATTCTCTTATGTACTTTCAATTAGTCATAAATATAGTGTTTTCTAAATGGTTTCAACCCATTGATATATGTCTCAAATTATTTCAGTACTTCTCAACATTCATTTAAATATGTGGTTTTAAAATTCATATATTTGTAGAATGAATCTAGTACAAACTTGTATCTATAGACCACTTGAAGAATATCTCACTTTCCCAGGTACTCCATGGTGAGTTCAGAGCACCTGTCTTAGGAAGTGAATGCAATTACAGGATATTTTACAGGTTTCACAGAGGTTAGTGTATATGACTGAGTGAACCACTGGAGTTACTCACGTGAACATACCACCCTTTGCTAATCTTTCAAAGGATACACTTCAAATCAGCATAAGAAAGAGTTATCTGTACCTGGATATTCATTGCAGCTCAGTTCACAATAACTAAGATATAGGATCTACCCAGACACCCATCAAATCTCACTGCATAAAATTTCACTGCATAAAGAAATTATGGTATATATACAGTATGGAGTACTACTCAGCTATAAATATATATATATATATATATGAGAACATCTGTCTTTCGCAAAAAAATGAATGCAACTGGAAATCATTATACTTAGTGAAATAAGCCAGTCCCAAAAAGACAGATATTATATGTTTTCCCTGATCTAGGATAACCAACAGACTATCTAAAATTTAATGTATTGGAGTGAAGTGGACATTTTGAGATTCAATCACTGTTTATAGACCTTGCCTCTTCTGTTGAGGGACACTGTTTTTTTCTTATACTTTTTGTTGAACTCTTTACTTAGTGTAGTGTTAACCTTATACTACTTTATTCATTATTCATGAATTGAAAACAGATCTTTGTAAAAATTAAGAGTGGGAATAGGAGGGCAAGTAGGAAGAAGGGTGGGAGTGCAGGCAGGAGGGAGTGTAGAGTGGGAAGTATCACTATGTTGCTAAATTTGTATATATGAATACATGAAACTTGTATAACAAATAAAATTTAAAAATATACTCCTTTTGTTTTTCATGTTTGCATAGTACATACAATTTCATGGGTTATTTTGTTTGTTTATTTGAGTAGCAGAGAGAACAAAGATAGCAACCTCCCATACACTGATTCACTCCCCAGATGTTAAAAACAAACAGGATTTGCCCAGGCCAAGCCAAGCCAGGTGCTCAGGGACCCGGCTACCTGGTGCTTCACCAGCTACCTTCTAGGAAGCTGAAATAGAAAGAGCCAGGATTCAAACTTAGCCACTCTGATATGGGATTCAGATATAAGTGGCCACGTAATACCAGAAAAAAATGGCTACTCCTTTCTTGTATTTTTTTAACAATTTTTAAAAAAGATTTAAATTTATCCATTTGAAAGAGTTACAGTGACAGGTAGAGACATAGAGGGCTTCATTTGCTGGTTTATTCCCCAAATGGCCGCAATAGCCAGAGCTGAGCCGATCAAAACTGGGAACCTGGAGCTTCTTCCAGGTCTCCCACGTGGGTGCAGGGGCCCAAGGACTAGGGCTGTCTTCCACTGCTTTCCAGGTGGTAGCTGAGAGCTGGATCAGAAGTGGACTCGATGGCCAGTGCCGTCATAGCTTAATAGGCTAATCCTCCGCCTGCAGCACCAGCACACAGGGTTCCAGTCCCGGTCGGGGCGCCGGATTCTGTCCTGGTTGCCCCTCTTCCTGTCCAGCTCTCTGCTGTGGCCCAGGAGTGCAGTGGAGGATGGCCCAAGTGCTTGGACCCTGTACCCCATGGGAGACTAGGATAAGCACCTGGCTCCTGGCTTCTGATCAGTGCGGTACGCCAGCCTAGTGCACCGGCCCCAGCAGCCAATGAGGGTTGAACCAACGGAAGGAAGACCTTTCTCTCTGTCTCTCTCTCTCTCTCTCTCTCTCTCACTGTCCACTCTGCCTGTCAAAAAAAAAAAAAAAAAGAGAGAAGTGGACTCAAACCAGTGCCCATATAGGATGCTGGTACTGCAGGCCAGGGTTTTAACCCATTGCACTACAGCACCGGCCCCTCATATATTTTTTTAAGATTTATTTACTTGAAAGGCAGAGTGACATGCACATTTACACAGAAACACAGAGGAAGAGAGAAAGAGAGAGGGAGAGAAGGAAAGAGGGAGAGAGGGAGAGAGAGAAAGAGAGAAAGAGAGAAGGAGAGAAGGAGGGAAAGAGAGAAAGAGAGAAAGAAAGAGAGAAAGAGAGAAAGAAAGAGAGAGAGAGAGAAAGAAAGAGAGAAAGAGAGAAAGAAAGAGAGAGAGAAAGAAAGAGAGAGAGAAAGAAAGAGAGAGAGAGAGAGAAAGACATCTTCCATCTGCTGGCTAACTTCCCAAATGGCTACAAGAACCAGAACAAGGTTAGAAGCAGTCAGGACTGAAACAAGTACTGTGCTAAAGGATGCAGACAACAATTTAGCTCACTGTACCACATCGCAGCCCCTCATCCCCAGTTTTGTGTTTTTAAATGAGTAAATAGTAGTTTGGGATTTTTTGTTTGTTTACAAGAAACACAGCATGGTGCATGCATTGTGGCATAGTGGGTTAAACCACCATTACCTGCAACACTGGCAACCTATGTGGGCACCGGTTTGTGTCCCAGCTGCTCCACTTCCAATCCAAGTCCTTGCACCTGGAAAAGCAGAGGAAAATGGCCTAAGTGCTTGGTCCCTTGCCACCCACGTGGGAGACCTGGATGTAATTCATAGTTCCTGGCTTCAGCCTGGCCCAGCCCTGGCAATTTTGGCTATTTGGGGAGAGAAGCAGTGTATAGATCTCTCTCTAACTCTGCCTTTCAAGTAAATGAATGGATCTTAAAAAAAAATGAAAAAGAATAAGAAACACAACATAAAGATAAAGGTAGCGGTAGCTTATTTTTGATACAAAATTAAGAATCAAACTTATATGTGTATGTTCAGGATGTTTTGTGTATTGCAGTGATTTATATTGTTTTTATTAACGGGGAGTATTCTGACTACAAGGAAAATATCATTTATATTTTAATGGTTATATTTGTTTTTTATAAAACAAAATACCAAGGAATGCAAGGAAATGTAAAACTTAAACTATATAATAAAGATTACTCTGATTTTAATACATTTTAAGACTAAGACCAGGAGTAAAATACTTAGAAATTACCAGCAGAAGAGAAAGTTTACTGAGCTATAATTCAAGTTTTAATTAAAGCCATGATTGATGACAAATGCCATATTACAATGTGACCTCTGGAAAGATCTACGGTTGTCAAATCAATTGAGATGATCTCCAGTGTTTTCAAAGTAAAGCACAAAGAAGATAAATCATATTCATAATTATAAATCACGTGAGCAGTATATTAATGATTTGGAAATCTGAAGACAGGCAAAACAGTGCTAAAAAATGGAATAAATATTCTGATAGGAGCTTTGGGGATGGCTTATTTGGGAAGCCATAATTTCCAGATTATTAACCTAATCATTTAAAAAGAAAGAACTTCTCACTGCATTAATCCCATTTCAATTTAAGATGGAAACATTGAGTAGAAATGAAGCTCTATTAGCTACACAATGTGAATCAAATGGGACTACAGACATGCAGGAGATTAAAAAAGAAGGGAAGGTAAGCAGAGTTTCAAAACGCATCCTTACCTAATGAGGGGTCAGCTAGGACATTTGCACTGGCACTGGCAGACTTCCTCACCCACTGAGGGTTGCTGTATTCGTATGCATTTGATTAAGTCATTGAAAGAAAGCAAGGAATTGGAAGCGAATCACAAAATGGGGAAAAGTATAGTGTTATGACGCTGTTGACGGAGATCCCACAGCAACTTTTTAAAATGAAGGTCTCATGAAAAGCCACCAAAAGCAAAGTAAAATCTCTGATGTCAGTCTACTAGTGACAAAATAAAAAAAGAAGAAACATAATACTAAGAAAAAAACTAAAAGACAAATATGCTGTTGGAAACTAGATATCAGTAGTGAAATTTAAAAGCATATGAATTGTAGTTTGAAGAAGGGACATTTTTAGTATCTGTCTTTAAGTGCAAGTATAAGAAATTCTGTTATTTAGACATCTCTACCTGTTTTCAAGAAGCCAAGCAAAAGGCAACAAGCTTAAATAGCATTGAGTGGGATTTATGCTATAAAAAAAGATGAGATTTCCTGCACTGGGGATTGTTAAATCCAGGAATATGGGACAGAAAGAAGATGTACTTTCCTTTGAAGGGGTAGAGAATTAAGGTAGCTACTCATCTGTCAGGAAAGTTTAAGACAGGGTGACAGGATTAGGTGACCTTTCAAAATTACTTCCATCCTAGGATTTATGATGTCAATATAAACCTGCAGCCCCAAATGGAAACTTGGTGAGGAACCACTGATGGTTACACTTGTTTCTGCTCTTCCTTGAACACAGGGGTAGTCAGGTGTCTTGCTAGCAGCAGTAGTAGTCAACAGCGTAGCTTTGCAAGCACAGAGTCTGGGTCCCCTGTCTATGAGTTCCGGCTTCTTCAACCATTAGTACTAGTAATATTGGATTGTTGAGAAGATGAAATGAGATACAAAAAATATATAGCCTGAAGTTGTGATACACAGAGCATGTGGTAGGCAGACAACCATTCTTCTCATTAAACTCTAGTCTGCTGCCACATCAAATCACTGTGGTGTAACATGCAGACATCACTCCAATGAGATCCCATCTTTGTTCCTTCTCTATTCTTTTTCCTTTAAAATATTTTAGATAATTTTTTGGCTCACAAAAATTGGAGAGGAAGATACAGAGATATCACATGTATCCCTGTCTCCATATGTGGCTCACGTCTCCCACGAGGATAGCACATCTGTTGCAACTGATGAATCTATGCTGACATATGATAATCATGCAACGTCCTTAAGTGGTCTTAGGGTTCATTTCTGGTGTTGTGCATTCTATGCATTTGGGCAAATGTTCAATGACATGTGTCCTCCATGACAGGACTTGTATTATATAGGAGATATCTGCTACACTAAAATGACACTGAGCTCCACTTGCTCAATGGGAGCTGCCCACTTTGTATTTTATGTTCCTTCCACTTCTACCCTCAGTAGACAAATCCTGTGTTCTATCAAGAGGGACTTTTAAGTATTAAATTTCATCATTAGGTAAAGAAAACACTGCTTATATGTGATGAGCAGATGAAATGAAAAAGTAAATTAACCATTACAACAAAAAATGAGCCATGTGTCATATAAACATACATTTTAACTCTATTTTCTACAATTTTTTTTAAATTATATACTATTAGTTTTTATTTCAAAAGCTAAGAGAGCTTTTTTATTATTTGAAAAGCAGGGAGAGAGAGAAATAGACAGATCATCCGGTCAGAAGATCAACAAGGATACAGTAGATTTAAACGACACTATAGCCCAAATGGATCTAACAGATATATACAGAACTTTCAATCCTACAGATAAAGGTTTTACATTCTTCTCAGCAGTACATGGAACCTTCTCTAGGATTGACCACATACTAGGCCATAAAGCAAGTCTCAGCAAATTCAAAAGAATTAGAATCATACCATGCAGCTTCTCAGACCATAAAGGAATGAAGTTGGAAATTAGCAACTCAGGAATCCCTAGAGCATACGCAAACACATGGAGATTGAACAACATGCTCCTGAATGAACAATGGGTCATAGAAGAAATCAAAAGAGAAATCAAAAACTTTCTGGAAGTAAATGAGGATAACAGCACAACATACCAAAACTTATGGGACACAGCAAAAGCAGTGTTAAGAGGAAAGTTTATATCAATAGGTGCCTACATCAAGAAATTGGAAAGACACCAAATAGATGAGCTTTCAATTCACCTCAAGGATCTAGAAAACCTACAGCAAACCGGACCCAAATCTAGTAGGAGAAGAGAAATAATTAAAATCAAAGAAGAAATCAACAGGATTGAATCCAAAAAAAAAATTACAAAAAATCAGCCAAACGAAGAGCTGGTTTTTTGAAAAAATAAACAAAATTGACACCCCATTGGCCCAACTAACTAAAAAAAGAAGAGAAAAGACCCAAATCAATAAAATCAGAGATGAAAAAGGAAATGTAACAACAGACACCACAGAAATAAAAAGAATCATCAGAAATTACTACAAGGACTTGTATGCCAGCAAACAGGGAAACCTATCAGAAATGGATAGATTCCTGGACACATGCAACCTACCTAAATTGAACCAGGAAGACATCGAAAACCTAAACAGACCCATAACTGAGACAGAAATTGAAACAGTAATAAATGCCCTCCCAACAAAGAAAAGCCCAGGACCAGATGGATTCACTGCTGAATTCTACCAGACGTTTAAAGAAGAACTAACTCCAATTCTTCTCAAACTATTCAGAAAAATCGAAGAAGAGGGAGTCCTCCCAAATTCTTTCTATGAAGCCAGCATCACCTTAATTCCTAAGCCAGAGAAAGATGCAGCACTGAAAGAGAATTACAGACCAATATCCCTGATGAACATAGATGCAAAAATCCTCAATAAAATTCTCGCCAATAGAATGCAACAACACATCAGAAAGATCATCCACCCAGACCAAGTGGGATTTATCCCTGGTATGCAGGGATGGTTTAATGTGCGCAAGACAATCAATGTGATACACCACATTAACAGACTGCAGAAGAAAAACCATATGATTATCTCAATAGATGCCGAGAAAGCATTTGATAAAATACAACACCTGTTCATGATGAAAACTCTAAGCAAACTGGGTTTGGAAGGAACATTCCTCAATACAATCAAAGCAATCTATGAAAAACCCACAGCCAACATCCTATTGAATGGGGAAAAGTTGGAAGCATTTCCACTGAGATCTGGTACCAGACAGGGATGCCCACTCTCACCACTGCTATTCAATATAGTTCTGGAGGTTCTAGCCAGAGCTATTAGGCAAGAAAAAGAAATTAAAGGGATACAAATTGGGAAGGAAGAACTCAAACTATCCCTCTTTGCAGATGACATGATTCTGTATTTAGGGGACCCAAAGAACTCTACTAAGAGACTATTGGAACTCATAGAAGAGTTTGGCAAAGTAGCAGGGTATAAAATCAATGCACAAAAATCAACAGCCTTTGTATACACAGACAATGCCATGGCTGAGGAAGAACTTCTAAGATCAATCCCATTCACAATAGCTACAAAAACAATCAAATACCTTGGAATAAACTTAACCAAAGACGTTAAAGATCTCTACGATAAAAATTACAAAACCTTAAAGAAAGAAATAGAAGAGGATACCAAGAAATGGAAAAATCTTCCATGCTCATGGATTGGAAGAATCAATATCATCAAAATGTCCATTCTCCCAAAAGCAATTTATAGATTCAATGCAATACCAATCAAGATACCAAAGACATTCTTCTCAGATCTGGAAAAAATGGTGCTGAAATTCATATGGAGGCACAAGAGACCTCGAATAGCTAAAGCAATCTTGTACAACAAAAACAAAGCCGGAGGCATCACAATACCAGATTTCAGGACATACTACAGGGAAGTTGTAATCAAAACAGCATGGTATTGGTACAGAAACAGATGGATAGACCAATGGAACAGAATTGAAACACCAGAAATCAACCCAAACATCTACAGCCAACTTATATTTGATCAAGGATCTAAAACTAATTCCTGGAGCAAGGACAGTCTATTCAATAAATGGTGCTGGGAAAATTGGATTTCCACGTGCAGAATCATGAAGCAAGACCCCTACCTTACACCTTACACAAAAATCCACTCAACATGGATTAAAGACCTAAATCTACGACCTGACACCATCAAGTTACTAGAGAGAGAGAGAAAAAGAGAGAGGGAGAGAGAAAGAGAGAGATCCACTGCATCCATTTACTGGATCACTTCCCAAATTCCTGCAAACAGCCAGGGTTGTACTGGGCCAAGGCTAGGAGCTGGGAAGTCAATACAGATCCCCTACTCGAGTTTCAAGGACCAGAGCATTTGAGCCATCATCTGCTGCCTCCCATTGTGCACTAGCAAGGAATGTGTGTGCACTAGCAGGGAGCTGTACTAGAGATACAGCCAGGACAGGAAGCAGGTATTCCTGGGAATGTGTTCTCAATTATGTAGATACAGACATAAATATCATGGATGAAAATTCTACAAGTCATGATAAGCTATATAAGTCTTCAAACAATTGTGGTACTTGTTCTGAATGAACTCATTCATTTTCTGTTTATATGCACATTTTTCTCCAAGAGTCAATATTCACTTTTTATTTTAATGGTTCAGTATATAACCTTATTAACAACATTTTATTCTATCTGCTACTTTTGTCAAAGAATTTTCTCTCACTTTCCACTGGTAACCTGTCACGCCTAGATACCTCAAACTATTTTGTAATAATAGTATTGATAAAATGAGCAATAGCAAGAAAAAGAGAGCAGCTAGGATGCCTCTAATACAGTCAGCCTAAAGATTACTCGCTGCTTCCTTCTGTCTAGGTTCCATGTTGAGGAAATAAAAATGTGACAACTGTATTATCATAGCACACTGCACTTTTTTTTTAGTATTTCCACATTTTCTTTTAAAATATTTGTTTATATATTTACTTGAAAGTCAAATTTATGGAGAGACAATGAGAGATGGAGAGCAAGAAACAGAGAGAGAGTGAGAGATCTTCCATTTGCTGGTTCACTCCCCAAAATGTTCACAATGACCAGGGCTTGGCCATGCCAAAGCCAAGAGCCAGGAGCTTCATCCAGGTCTCCCACATGCATACAGGAGCCCAAGCACTGGGGCCATCCTCCCCTGCTTTCCCTAGTGCATCAGCAGAGAGCTGGATCAGGAGTAGGACAGTTGGGACAGGAACTGGCACCCATATAGGATGCCGACTGATACAGTTTTATCTTTCTCCGTTAAACTCTAAGCTACTGTAAGTCAAAACCCATGTTGACTATGTTTTTTATTTTGTATTTCTAGGAATTGAGAACACCCACATTTTTTTAAGTGACAGTAAAGGAATGAACAGTAAATTTATGGCAGTTTCTTTGCTGAGAGAATGACTCAGTATTGTCTCAGTAGGTACCAAAAACCCTAGATAAAGATAACCAATTTTGAATTGCCTGTAAGATATCAGGCTTTATTTTCTATTAGCCATTGCCTATAACTTTAAAAATGTGAATAAACTGGGGCTGGCATTGTGGCATAGTAGGCTAGCTCTCCAACTGCAATGCCGGCATCCCATAGGGGCACTGGTTCAAGTCCTGGCTGCTCTTCTTCTGATCCAGCTCTCTGCCTATGGTATGGGAAAGCAGTGGAAGATGGTCCAAGTGCTTGGGCCCCTGTATCTGCATGGGAGACCAGGAAGAAGCTCTTGGCTCCTCGCCTCAGATTGGCCTAGCTCTGGCCAATGTGGCCATTTGAGGAGTGAACCAGCAGATGGAAGAACTTTTTCTTTTCTCTCCGTGTCTCTGTCTCTCAAATAAATAAATAAAAATCTTTTTTTAAAGTAAATAAACATAAATGAAAGAAAGCAGTTCCTACTTGTTTAACTTTCATTTACAACTTAATTATATCTTTTAGTCAACTTTGGTTTCTAATTACATTGTCCTTCCCATGTTTGCTTTAAATAAACTCAAAGCAAACATCAGCCAATTACATGCCTACCTCTCTACTGGTTGTTCATTTTCCTTTTGCAGTGTCCCTCCTCTTGGGATTCGACAGATAGCCATATAATCACTGCTGTTTTTCACAATGAAACTTAAGTAGTGGAAGAAACTGCATGACTACAACTGACTGATCATGAAAGAACTGATTAAAAAAAAAAGCAAAATAAACAAAAAACTCTGTCAGTTACCTTAAGAAATGTCACCCCCAGAAAAACAAAACCAAGTGTAGCGTCTACTGCATATATCTTCCTACATCCCTCGGGCCAGAAAAGTCTCATTTCTGTCTTTCACAACTCTGGCTTACTGATCTTCTTCGGACCTCTTGACTGTCAATATTTTTGTTTGGGGGGGATGCTTTTTCTCTTCCCAAGCTGAAAGACAAGCTCCAGGTTATAAAAGAAGAAAAAAACAGCAGTTTAAAAGGACTTTTTTGAAAAAGCAACTGCCATAAACAGAGGAAGCAGACGCCTGATATGGAAAGAATTCAGATGTCTGCTTCTTTCGAGAGAAAGGCAGCGCTTCTGAAGAGGGGCTTGCCTTCACCCAAGTGCACCTGCTCTGTGTATCATGGAGATGAATTCTCATCAACTAGAAGGAAGAGCAAAGCCTAAGATGGGGACAGATTGTAGTAAGAAGGATGCTCTCCTATATATTCATGAGCACTTGAGTCCGGTTTTTGGAAAGAGATGATCGTACCTTTCATGCCGACTGTCATAAGCACACCTTTTGTTCTACTCAGTGCTATCTTTCTTTGCTTTTCTTCCAACCCCGTTAAGGATAAGAATTGCCGTCGGGACATCACCAGCAGCCTTACGTGCAGCCCCTCATTGCAGATCCAGAGTCCGCACGCCAGTTTCCTTCCAGGCCACCCCCCGGCCACCAATGCTCTTTTAAAAAATCTCTACTCATTGTAGATTAATATCTTGTTTGCCTGCTGATTGTATTTTTATAATGTTTTGACAGATCCTGTAGAATCAAGAGCAGGGAGCCTGTATATTCTGCTGCTGAAAGTCAAAATCGCCACCTCATAAAAATGAAATTGCTGGCCATGCCCATGTTTTGACTTGATGCCAAAGATCTGAAAGTTAGAAAAACTTCCAAATAAATACACATGAATCTGCCTTGCAAAGTAATAGGCACAGCCATGCTTCCCTGGTCTGAAACGGGCATGCTCTGCTAATCAACCAGAATTCCTCGTGCTGTGCGTTTATATAGAATCTTCTTTAGACACTGCTGAATCCAAAATGTGACTTTCCCCCTCCACTCTCAAAATGCTGTAAAGATAGTGAGAAGATCTGTGGTTTATAACAGAAAGGCTTGTTGTGTGTTGTGTCTCATTTCACCCCATGATGTGTATGTGTCCCCATTTCTTATAATCACCTAAAATGTACCAGTCAGTGTAGTTGAGTAGTATGCATATCCATCTTATAACTACGTATACTACTCTACATCAAAAACAAATCAAATGCTTTAAATGTGAAAACCTACTGAGCCAGAAAAGAATCTTAAAAATCACCTTGAATTTCGAATTCCTTGGTGTACTTGCTAACAGAACATGTAATCCACATTCTCCTGTTAGAAAGCATGTATGAAAAAGTAGAAAAGCAGTATAAATAAAGCAGCATTTTTATTGAATATTTTAGTTTTAATGAAGCAAACACAAATATCCTAAATTTAGTTGTCCATAACTATTCAAATATTTATTTAAAAATTTCAAGAATCAGTTCAAATCACTGAGGAACAATTATAGCTGAATAAAATGAGCTATAACTGGAACTCTGTACCTATTGAAATTATTGTTAGGGTTTAATGGCCTGGCACGATGAATAGTTTTCATGGTAGCAAATGAACATTTTGGCCAAGAGTTTAATGAGCTCAATGAGATTCTTACATACCCAAAAAAAGCACATAGAACATCTGGTGCTAGTTTTTACAATGATAATTCAAGGATTGCTTTTTCAGAACGTTATTTAAAAAAAGCCAGCACCCAAAAAACAACTACTTAAACATAACTGTAGGAGGTATAGTTACAGATATAGGTATATACAATGATAATTCAGATAACATAATTCAATTTCTGAAAAGCCATTATAGAATATTTCCCCCTACATTCTCCAATTTAGATGCTTTCTTACAATGACAGAAAATGTAGACAAAGAAGTTGATCATTTCTTAGCCCCTGGAAACTTACATTTAAATAAGGTAGTCTCTTGGGTAATGATTTTTTTAAAAATTATTATTAAAAATGAAATTATGAAACAAAATAGTAAGGGTGGTAAATATAGGACATTAGTAAAATGTATAATTATTTACTGGGAACTAGAAGATTCATTTCTAGCATACTTGTAAAACACATTCAAAAAATTAGTCAATTTTTGGACTGCTTAATTGGGAAACTGAGTAAGATAAGGGAATACCATGTTTCCTCTTGCCATCAGCACCATCATTCTTGCTTTTCTGAATTGGCTTCCAGGTTTACATCTCATTAACGCATTCACACAGAATCATTAGGGCTGGAGGGCTAATAGATGCTTTTCTCCCTCACAATGCCTATTAAAACAATCGACACATCTTTAATGTGGTGTAACTTCCAATTAATTTTTTAAGGTCAACCTGTCACATTGCAGTCAGTAGTGGTATTGTCAAGCCCTCTGGCTTGTGAGTACGTTTCCAAAAGATCTATGTTCTCTATTCCAGGCCTATAGCAGTAAGCTACAGAGACTGAATAATTTTGCCCACATCCTTTCAGACCAAGCATCTGAAAATATTTTATAACAATATATCAGATACATAGCTGATATAAGAAATAACAATATAATGTATTCTATCATTGTCCTCCATTGTTGTAGTCTCAACATCTCTTAGGCTTTGTGTGCTAAATTTTACTTCAAATTTAAAAAAACTAAGTAGTGCAAAAATGACTAGTGTGTTAGAAAATGTTCCTCATAGATCATTTAATACATTTTAATTAGGGTATATCAATGTATCCTTCTATAAAATATATAATCATAAGAGGCAAAGTAATGATGCTAATTACTCATATATACATATTTGACTCCTCATGTTGAATATTATAAAAAAGAAACCATTAACTGACAATCTCTGCAAATACAGGTGTCAAAATAGTTCTAATTTCTTGGAAAATAATTATTATAAAAGCATGTTTGGAAGTCAAACACAATGTATGCATTGCATAAGTATATAATGACAAACATCTACACAACAAGATGTTTCAAAAACTTTCTGCTGTGAACACAAAGCTCTATCACAGACCAAAAGCTTTCATTAAATTCTGGAAAGTAGTTAGTAATTTTATGGTGACCAGTCAAGGTCCTTATTTCTCTGTAAAATAGCTAGAAAATTTCCATTGGAAAGTGTATTCCGCAAAGTGACAGTGCATCTGTAACCTTAAATAATAGCCAGAGCTTACTTACTACACATTTTATCATTTTTTTCTGAATCTTTACATAAACTGATGAGCCAATTGCTTTTATGTATGTGCTCATCAAGTATACATATTTGTTCCCCCAAAGGTGCAGATTCTCTAGGTGTGAGTGTTGCATTGAATAAGGGAGGCTGTCAGGGGGCCGCAGTTAAGCTTTCATTGTGTTAAGTTTAAAATTTCAGAAAAAATTAAATGCCTCAATTAGATTAATTGGATATCCCAAGAAAAGGAATTTTTAAAATGTAGAAAACACATTTTCTCTTTGTACTAAACATATAAAAAAGGAAAGTGGTATTTCATGATGTCAATAATTCTATATACTTTGCTTGTAGCATTTGTAAAACAAAGGGTTGAATTAAGAGGATGTAGATTGTTATTAGGAGTACCCATAGTATTTAGCAAACCTTACATACTGAATACTGTTGGTGAAGTAATAACCCTTTTGTCTACACAGCATGGGTAGATGGTAAAATTCAGGTATATCATTATGATACAGGGAAACAAGATTCCATAAGAGCATACTTGCTCAATGCAGAAAAATCTACAGCAAATTTCACAAGAACAGAATAATTAATTCTTCTGTGTGAAAATTACATTTAAATGCACTCCCATCTTTGATCAAAATTGTATCTTATTTGCAAATCCATAATTAAAACATTTGAATACTCTAGTTTCCTTAGGTTCTGAGTAAAAAAAAAAATCGTTAAAACATAAATAGATTGTTCTGGTTTATGGGAAACATACGTTTCAGCCAACCACAGATTCAGAAAGTAAAAAGTGAACTACATTTATATCAAGTCTCTCCAAAACAGGAAGTTATTCTCAATGAATTTGGAGCCATGAAAATTCCCTGAAAGACCAAGTGCACATAGAATTTGATCCTAGAAGAAGACAAGTCTGAACATAAGCGAAAAAACACTTCTCAAGTGTAGCAGGAACTTTGGCATCTCATCTCTTGACATCCAAGTGATCAAAACTATACTTTTATGATCCATCTCTAAAGTGCTTTCTTTAATATATAGCATTAAAAAGATCATGATCCAATATCATAAACAGGCAGTAGCAGGAAGAGAGGGAGGAGGAACTGAAAGGAAATGAAATTATGCTTCATTGGGGTATGTGTGGGGGCTGTAGATCTTCATTTATGCTAGTCATTGACAGAAAATTGCAATATTCAATATGTGTTTGAATATAGTGATGGAGTTTCATATTCTTTGAAGGCAGAGGAGTCCATTATAGGTTTGGAATAGCCAGTCTTCTAAAACTACTTTTTATATCATATATCTAAGTTAATTTGTATATGTGTGTACATTTTTTAAGACAGTGGGCATATTCCAATGAAGAAAGGAATTTTGAGACCCACACCCATGAAAGTAGGATATCTGCACCAAGACTTGGTACTGATTTTTCCCAGCAGGTATTTGACTATGCATAGCAGATGGCTGACATGTTAATGAGCTGAAAATAATTTTGAACAGAACACATGGAAATAGGTGGAGGAGAAAAATTGGACAAAGTCTTGCTAATTCCATAGAGTTTGGCTGGGAAACTGCAGTGCTGAATCCTAGGAGTAATGTTAAATAAGCAATAGAGCATTCTTCTCCAAGATAAAATCATTTCTAATTTACTGCAATCTTTTAATGGATTAAGGTAATCCAGGATTTCTCAAGCCAGACTCAGCCATCTTTAGAGAATGATGGTATGCTCAAGACTGTCAAATAACCTTTACATTTTTTATCTGAAACTTTCAACTCCCCAAAATAGGATTGAATTTTCTGACTGTAAACCACAAGAGAAAGCAGAACATGAAAAGAAACACAGGTACAGATAATGAAGATTTCAGTCATAAACTAAAAAATAACTATACTACATATGTTAGAAAAATCAAAATCCTATATCAATAGTTTTTGAGTTCTGTAAAATAAGAGCAAAAGAAACAAATAGAAATTTGAGAATTGAAAAGCACAGTGATTGCAATTATGTGTCATACAAAACATTTGCAGAAGATACAGCTAAAAAGAAGTATTTAAAGACAGATGAAGGGAAATAATATTTGGAATGAAACACAGAAAGAAAATGAGATAGAAAATACAGAAAACAATATAACAAAAATGTAGGTTATGGTAAGAATCCAACAACTGTGTCATCAGAATGGTGAAGAAAAATAAAATACATGGAGCAGAAACAATGCTTGAAGAGATAATAGCAGGAAAAATACCAAAATTGAAGGACATCAAGGCATACATATGGGAAATTCTAAAAGTCACCAGAAGACAACTCTACCCACATATTTCTTAGCACAATAATTGAAAATCCCAGACAAAGGAAATATCCTAAAATGTTAAAACAGTCAGTGTTAACAACAGTCACGGTAAAAGAGCAGCAATAAGACTACAAGTGGAATTGTCAAAAAAAAAATAGAAGACAGAGGACAAGGGAAAGATTCAGTCAATATGCTAAAAGCAAGTCATTGCCAGCTTAATATCCTTTTTTAAAAATAGTTTTTTATTTATATAGAAGGAAAACATTTTATGCATTTCATATATACAGATTTAAGAGCATATTGATACAACCCACTCTATCTTCCCTCCCTCCCTCATTCTCATCCTCCCTTCTCCTTCCTTTCTTATTTTCCTTTTAATTTTTACAATGACATACTTTTTTAAAGTTTTTACTTAATGAATGCAAATTTCATAGGTAAAACTTTAGGAATATAGTGGTTCTTTCCCCCATACTGGCCCTCCCACCCCCACTCCAGTCCCACTTCCTACTCCCTCTCCCATCCATTCTTCATTAAGATTTGTTTTTAATTGACTTTATATACAGAAGATCAACTTTATACTAAGTAAAGATTTTAATAGTTTGCACACATACACACACAGTGTAGAAAGTACTGTTTGAAAACAAGTTTTGCACTTAATTCTCATAGTACAACTCATTAAGAACAGAGGTCCTACATGGGGAGTAAGTACACAGTGATTTCTGTTGTTAATTTAGCAATTAACGTTCTTATTTATGATATCAGTGATCACCTGAGGCTCTTGCCATGAGTTGCCAAGGCTATGGAAGCCTTTTAAGTCCACAAACTCTATCAGTATTTAGACAGGGCCATAGCAAAGTGGAAGTTCTCTCCTCCCTTCAGAGAAAAGTACATCCTTCTTTCCTTGCCCCTTCTTTCCATTGGGGTCTCACTCACAGAGATCCTTCATGTAGGACTGCAGCTTAGTCCTGCAAAGCCACACTGTTGAGGATGAGCAAGGCGGTGGTGCCCTTTTCCCACACAAAGACACTGGGGACAGGCTTCGGTGAACATGCCTATGTTTATTCATAGGCAGGTACATTTTAAAGAGCAAGTGGAATGGGTCATAACTAACTCTGGGGAATGCTAACTGTAGGACAGAATTGACACTGGTGCCAATCAGCTTGAAGGTCACATAGTCAGGATGGCTACCCAGGTGGTTGTAATGGGCCTGGGCCCCACTGGGAGTTGTTTACCTGATTGGCAGAAGGCAGGGGTGGGGAGAAATGTACCCCTAGGCTCAGCTAACTGTTGGGATCACCCACAGAGGATTCTTGTGTGTGTGTGTGTGTGTGTGTGTGTGTGTGTGTTTTGCCTCTGTGTCTTGGCTTTCCGTGCCTGATATGCTTTCATGAGCTTACCAGCCAGTCCAGAGTGACTTAAGGGCTGATTCTGAGATCAGAGAGCTATTTAGGGCATTTTTCATTCTGTGAGCCTACTGTGTGGCCTGCTTCCCATGTTGGATCCTTTTCTCTTTTTTTAATTCTATCTACTGTTATTACCAGACACTTGGTCTTATTTGTGTGATCCTTTTGACATTTAATCCTATCTATATGATCAATTAGACATTTAATATGATCACTCTAACATGTAAGATGGCATTGTTACCACCCAGCTTAATGGGATTTGGAAGAATGACATACTTTTAATCTACTATATCATGACATGCATAGCCCTCTAGTAAATAAAGCATTCAACAAGTATTAAGTAGAAAAACCACTGTTCCTCAAGAGTATAGACCAGGGCTATAAACAACAATCAAACCTCAAGAAGTCAATTTCACCATATACATTAAAATTTTCTGTGCTCTGTGCATTAGTTACCACAAATCAGGAAAAACATACAATATTTGTGTTTCTAGGACTAGCTGATTTCACTAAGCATGATGGTCTCCAATTGAAAAATATCTTTTAATAAAAGAAGCTGAAAGGTGTTTTCAGAAAGATAATAATTGACATGATGCATCATGAAATTATCAGTGCTAATTGCAATATTAAAGAAATTTTACTGACGCAGAACACAAGTGATCACACATGGAAGTCTGTTGATAGAGGAAGTGATGAAGAGCAACATAGGAAAAGCAATACAAGAAAAGTTAAGAATGAATAAATATTAACTGCTTGAAATCATAACAATATTATTGCTTGATTGAAAGAGAATGAATAACTATGGACCCTGAATACATCAACAACAAATGTCATGCCACGATATCAATACTATAAAAAGGAAACATTGTGGCCAATTAGAGAAGAAAATTAAGTTATTGCAAAAAATATGAATCAGATTAATCAAAATTTAAATGATGAAAAATTAATCCACATCAAATTGAAGATGTTAGCACATCATTTTAGTGACAAATAGACAACCAGAGTCAAGACAAATGCAGTTTTTCAAGTGCCCTCACCCTCAAAAATTTCCAAAAGTGTCCATCTTGCATAAAGAATAACTCCTCATATTCCAAAAGCTTGAATCACATAACCAATCATAGAATGATGGTATAAATTAGAAAAAAATTAGAAATTTTTTTTTTTTTTTTTTTTTTTTTTTTTTTTTTTTGACAGGCAGAGTGGACAGTGAGAGAGAGACAGAGAGAGAAAGGTCTTCCTTTTTGCCGCTGGTTCACCCTCCAATGGCCGCCGCTGCAGCCGGCGCACCGCGCTGATCCTGGCAGGAGCCAGGATCCAGGTGCTTTTCCTGGTCTCCCATGGGGTGCAGGGCCCAAGCACCTGGGCCATCCTCCACTGCACTCCCTGGCCATAGCAGAGAGCTGGCCTGGAAGAGGGGCAACCGGGACAGAATCCGGCGCCCCAACCGGGACTAGAACCCGGTGTGCCGGCGCCAAAAAATTAGAAATTTTATGCTTGAAAACCAATCCCCCCATAACTTCACTCCCATTCGCGCCCCTCCCATCTCCCGCTCCCTCTCCCATTCCATTCACATCGAGATTCATTTTCAATTATCTTTATATACAGAAGATCGATTTAGTATATAGTAAGTAAAGATTTCATCAGTTATGGGGGGGAAAGCCATTATAACCCATAAACTGTACTTTGGAAATTTATATTTACTAAATAAAAGTTAAAAAAAGAAAACAATTCCAAAATAATACATGACTAAAAATGTACACGTAAACACAATTGAAAAATATTTAGCCAAAGAATAGTAATATATCAACACTTATGAGATGTAGGTAGAGCTGCTTCAAGACAAAATTTTGGGAATTTTGGGAGCCAGCTTTGTGGTGCACCAGATTAAGCTGCCACTGTATAGCTGAGGCCCGATATCAGAGTGCCCATTCCAGTCCCAGCTCTCCACTTTTGATATGGCTTCCTGTGACAGCATCTGGGAAGGGAACGGATAATGGCCCAAAGTACTTGGATCTCTGCCGCTTATGTAGGAAACCTGCATGGGGTTTCTGGCTCTTGCTTTGGCCTGGCCCAACCCTGCTTGTTGTAGACAGTTGAAGAACAAACCAACGAATGGAAGAGATCTCCCTCTCCCTCTCCCTCTCCTTCTCCCTCTCTCTCTCTCTCTCCCTTCCCTCTTCTATGTTGCTCTGCCTCTCAAATAAGTAAACACATACATATATAAAAAGAAGAAAAATTTATCTTAAATTTTGTGAAATAAACAAAAAGAAAATCCAGTTATACAATTACCTATCCCAAGAAAATAGAAAAAAAAAAAACACAGAGGAAATATAAAGGAAGAAATTAGAATTGTGTGCATGTGTATGTGTGTATATAGAGGGATAGGAACAATAATTAATAACATCTTTTAAACTGTCAAAAGTAAAGCTCTACAATTACATTTTGTCTTTGAAAGAAACAATAAAATTTGTAAACCTTGATGAAACTATTTAAAAATAACACTAATTTCAAAACAAAAAAGAAAGAAAAGTATCATTGCAAAATGTAGAAATATTGAAAGAGGATCTAAGATAAGAGGGTACTTCAACCAGTTATGGAAAATGGATTAAAGCAAATTTATTCTGGTGAAAAACATTTTGAAATATGTGCATAATTTTTCAGAATATGCATTCTCCATGATTTTTGGAGATCTCTAATATTAACTACTTTATTTTAATAAATGTGAACATAGTAGATGAAAAGAAAAAATGGCGGAAGAGGGAAACTGGTAGAAGAGGGAATAGAAAATCTGAAAAAATGCCTTGAAGAATTAGGGTTTATAATTAAAATCTTTCCTCTAATGAAAAAATTCAGGTCAGCCGGCACCACGGCTCACTAGGCTAATCCTCCGCCTGCGGCACTGACACCCCAGGTTCTAGTCCCAGTTGGGACGCCGGGTTCTGTCCCGGTTGCTCCTCTTCCAGTCCAGCTCTCTGCTGTGGCCTAGGAAGGCAATGGAGGATGGCCCAGTGCTTGGGCCCTGCATCCGCATGGGAGACCAGGAGGAAGCACCTGGCTCCTGGCTTTGAATTGGCACAGCACGCTGGCCATAGTGGCCACTTGGGGGATGAACCAATGGAAAAAGGAAGACCTTTCTCTCTGTCTCTCTCTCACTGTCTTAACTCTGCCTGTCGAAAGAAAGAAAGAAAGAAAGAAAGAAAGAAAGAAAGAAAGAAAGAAAGAAAGAAAGAAAGAAAGAAAGAAAGAAAGAAAGAAAACAACAACAAAAAAATTCAGGTCAGAAAGCTTTAGTGATAGATAATACCAGATGTTTAAGGAAAAGATAAGACAATCCTCACACAAAATCTAACAGAGCAAGGAAGAAATGCAAACATATCTGATTGTTTTATGAAGCTGTTATGGCCTGATACCAGAACCTGACAAAGACATTACAGGAAATAGAAGTTTTATAAATCTCTTTCACACACAAGGATGCATAACTCTCAAACCAAATATTAGTACATCAAATCAAACAATATTAAAATATATATTATACTATTTTGAAGTGGATTGTTTCCAGAAATTGAAGTCATCTTGGTTTTATAAAGAGAATATAATTCAAAACAAAACTAGATGAACAAGAGAAAAGAATGTAATTGTATTAATAATTTTTAATAAATAATGTTTGTGATTGAATAATTTTTGGTACAATAAAATAGGAGAACTAAGTCTTACAATAGGCATCTTCTGAAAATGTTTTCATTTTAAATTTACTATTGAATTATTTTTTCACTCTCAAAGAAAATCAGTTTGTCATTAGTTTTATTCAACATTGAAATAAATGCTCCAGTTTATACAACTGGCAAGCAAAAGCAATAGACATACGGTTTTGGAAATCAATAACATCAGCAAAAACTGAAGCTATTATTTTCAGATGCTGAAACTACACTGAAGAAAATCCAACAACGTAAACCTCACCATGGAAATTAATAAGTAAATATAATCAAGATTTCTGACTATGAAAATCAATATGTAAAAATTAACTATGTGCTATATTTCATCAGCGGTAGTATATGTATATGTATATTTACAAGTGCACATGTATACATATTTAAAGTTTTATATATCTAGAGTATGTAGTTTGCATGATTTAAATTCTCTTCCCAACAGTTTTTCCTCTGTGTGGGGATTGTTCTAGAAGACAGTCCTGGCTTGCTAGTTTTGAGGGCACATGGATCCGATTATCACAGTAAGTTTACTGAATGGCAATGAGTTAGAGAAAAACAATTTCAAATGTTTTACTACAGTTAAGATGTTCATTGTAGACATTGTCTATTTTATTTTACTCATTGAAAACAACTAGTAAGTTTTTTGCAATTGATACTGTTGAAGACGTTAATTCATATTTTGCTCAAAGTTTGATTTGAAGGGGATGGCGTTGTTGCATTGCAGGCATCCCATGTGGAAACCTAATTGTATCCTGGCTGCTCTTCCTCAGGTCGAGATCCCTGTTAATGGCCTGGGAAAGCAGCAGAAATGGCCCTTGCCATTCACATGAGAGACCTGGAGGATGCTCCTGGCTCCTTGCTTTAGCCTAGCCTAACCCAAGCTGTTGCAGCCATCTGGTAAATGAACCGGTAAATAGAACATCCCCCCTCCATGCCCCCCCCTGTAAATCTGACCTTATGATAAATTAATAAATCTTGAAAAAGTTTGCTTTGAAGCAGACTATTTTTTAAAGATTTACTTATTCATTTATTTGAAAGACCAAATTACACAGAAAGGAAGAGACACACAGACAGAGAAACAGAGCTCTTCCATCTACCGATTCATTTCCTAAATGACCACAGCGGCCAGGCATGGTCCAGATCAAAGCCAGGAGCCTAGACCTCCATTCAGGTCTTCCATGTGGGTGGCAGGTTCCCAAGTATTTGGGCCATAATCTGCTGCTTGGCCAAGAGCATTAGCAAAAAGCTGTATCGGAAATGGAGCAGCCGGACTCAAACTGGTGCTCATATGTAATGACAGCATCGCAAGAGGAAGTTTATCCTGCTGTAATACAACCTCACCTCATTTTTTTTAAAGATTTATTTGAAAAACAGAGTTAGAAGAGAGAACTGAGCAAAAATTATTAATGGTCCTATTATTAGTATACTTTTATAAATAAAGATTCTGAGGATAGATACATACAATTAGTGACGGACCTTAACTGGCCTGGATCCTAAATTCCATATTTGAAATGATATGCATGTTTCATTTTATTATACAGTCCTTCCTACAATGAAGAATTTAAATTCATATACCAACACTTGATACACTGCAAAATAAAGCCCAACTTTCTGTTTTAATTCTGTTGTTTATCAACAATAATCTGATATGTCTCTTGGACAAAAAAAATATATATTCTTTAAAGATATACAGTGGCCTTATCCAGGATAAATATTACTTGCACCATTCTCCTTATACCTATTTGTACTACCAGCTTAAGATTTATAACTTGGGTTGCTCATTTAAATTTCTCTATAGCAAAGAGTTCCCCTAGAGACTGACAGTCGTAGGTAAATGGGAAAAAATGGGAGTTTAGAAACATGCAAATCTCAGGGCTAGATCCTGCATGTTGGCAATCCACTTAAAATGCATCAAGTCCCTAAGGCCATTCTTGAAAGAACTGATGTGTCAAAGTCAGTGTTACCAATTCTGAGGTCACATTTTCATAAGATATTCAATTAAATATTCCAAGGTGTTCTTTTTAAAGTCCCCGAGAGAATTCTTTTTAAAATGTTCAAATATTGGAAGTACTTTATCGTCTCCAACTTAGAGCATTCAAATAAAAGCATTTTTATTTGTTAGTTTTATTGTTATATTTGATTATATGAAGACTATTAATGCATGTCTTTTCAGTGTTCACCTATTATGTACATATGCACTGATTGATTGTGTGGCATATTTTATGTATGTAATTCCTAAGCTTATGAGGTTGGAGGCAAAAAATTATAGCATATAGATTCAATGTATGTGCAGTAATGTATTAGCAATAAGAGAGTTTCCTATGGGAATTTAGTAAAGTAACTCATTCTAGGGTGGAAGTACTTTTTTTTCAAAATAACATATTCAGTATCTACCAGAATATTAAATTTAAGATAATGGCTGACAAGGAAAAATCAGAATTTTATTGGTATCTTCAATCAGAATTTGATTGATATCTTCTGAAAGCTAAAACTTAAATAATCCATGCTTCTTTTTCATTGAAAATATTACTGGAGTAAATTTTAAACCATTTTAATTAAACAAACACTTCATAATAAAATGTGTTTATGAACAACATATTGTGGAACATTCATAGGTATAATGCCTACTTGCTATGGCCACTTACTATGAAAATATTAGCCTAAATACAGTAGGGACTAAGATGATTTAAAAATTATAATTAGTAATTGAAAAAAATAACTACACACCACATTTGTTGAATGAATAGCAACAGGAAAATTGGAACCATATTTTGGGTCCTGTGGGTAAGGCTGGTTCTCAAGTTGATAACAAACATGTAGTGATTGAATGAATGATTAAGGTATGACCATTTCAATGATCACAAAGTTCTCATAAACATTTCCTGCAAGTCTAAAAACAAGTCATTGGTTTATTGTTTTTACTTTATAGGATAGAAGTAAGTTGGCAAAAAGTCATAAAATTTGCAAGAAAAAAGTTATCAAAATGTGTTACATTGCTTTAGAGATGCAGGGAAGCATTGGACAGCATATATTAGGGAAATAAATTTTATGGCAAATTTTTAATATTTTGTTTCAAGTTATACTAAGCTAAATCCAATAATGGTGTGAACATTTCTGAAAATATTGAGATACTAATGCTGAAAAATCAACTGCTATAGCTGCTAGTATCCTACCTACAAATATGTAATACTCATAAAATTGTCATAGAATGACCAAAAATCTTTCCTGTTCATCTTTTGACTCTTTATAAAACTAAAATAATAAAATAAAATGCAAAAACATTTTACTATGCTATTCAAAATCTGTAGATGTGAATTGCAAATACTGTCTCTTTACCCTTTCCATGTATTTTACTTAACATAAGTATCACTAACTTCAAAAAGAACCCCTAATATAAATATTACAAATGGTATATTACAATTACATAAAATGACTATTAGTTAATTCTTCCTGGCCTCTCAAAATTAGCTTCCTCTTATTAAAGACATATTAGTGAAGTTAGCAAAAGACACTCAGGGGCAGGGGGATGACAGAACTGGAAACACACTTCTGCTCCCACATCAGAACTCTGTTCTCTGACCTCGTAGGCTGCATACGGTAGGACTGCAACCACAGTCACCCATGAGTTAGTCCATTGTGCTTTTGATTTTTCACTTTTTTCAAGCTACCTGA
Organism: Oryctolagus cuniculus; assembly: GCF_051225735.1. NCBI lineage: Eukaryota > Metazoa > Chordata > Mammalia > Lagomorpha > Leporidae > Oryctolagus > Oryctolagus cuniculus. The sequence continues at coordinate 26,609,589 of NC_142880.1, read as the reverse complement.
ATTGAAGTTTACTTATGAGCTCTTTTTCCCTAATATATTTGACTTCTGACTGACAGTGACTGCATTCTGTATCTGAACTTGAATGGCATTGAACGCTTGAAATACTCTTTTCTTGCCAGATCTCTTCTTGGACGAAGACAAAAATCTCTGGCTGTTGATTCCAAGAGAACTGCTTTCTATGCACATGTGATTTTTCATCATTGAAATGCATGACAACTGTTGAATAAATAACATCCACAGATACAATGTGTGCATTTGTTCAATGTATACAACATTTTGAAACCTCTAATATCATTATGGCTTCTTGAACATATTTATGCACAAATGAAGCATATTCAGTCAATCTCAGAAAACTGTTTATTTAACCTCAAAAGCTTTACTGCAGCCAATAAAAATAAGATAATTCTTAATAAATAGTGAATCTACATCCTGGCTCTTCAATTCACTTTATAGTATTAAACTTTCTATTTTCATTTTATTTTTTTTAAAGGAGAGCTTTAGAGAGAGTTTGCATATTTAGAAGTTTTTGTCAAACAGTTGTTCTAAAGTAGTCACAGCACAGTAGACAGGAAGTTTAAACACACTTCCCTATAGTACAAGAGAGTCAGCTAGCAGATTAACATTTAATGTGACAGATTCCTGTCTGTTTATTGTGCTTTAAAGTGATGGGATACTTTAGGATTTTTATTAGTGTTTTCCATGCAAAACTACCTCTAGAACTCACAATATTTTAACTAGAAATGAAAACAATCGCCTACACTAATATATGAAGCTGTCTTCCAACTTTGTGTATTTTTTGAGGCTCATGGCACTGTGACCTGGCATGAAGAATGTAGCTGGGCAGCATTTACCACTCATTTGGAGATGGTGTATTGCTTTTTGCAAAGATAACCAGTGAAGACTTTGCCATTGAGCACACTAAGGATAGGTATAGGAGATTTTCACTATAGCCTTTATTTGTTTATACATCTACCGCTGGATTTTTCTGTCCATTGTTGAAGTTTGAGTAACTTGACAAAAATCATGGATACCTCCTATGGAAATGACCTCTGAAAAGTCAGGCTTGGATTTGTGAATTTTGCTTTTTAAAATGCCATCCTGTATTTCTGAATGGATGAAGAGAACAGTGTCATGTGTGAACCTCCCAAATTGAACATAAAGTGTACATAAATGCTTTTGTTTCTCTGATTTTCTTCCTGTTTCCTGTATTACTGTACAATTTTCTTTTCCCTTTATGAAAACTGAAGCTAATACAATGAGGCAAAGTGATAAAAACTGTATTTCAATGGTAAAATAATGAAGATGCCTTTTCAATTGCAGGAAGGAGAGATCCTACAGAATTATTTGAACTTCTTAATAATACTCATGCCCGAACCTCAGAGGCAGTGAAAATATTTTCTTCTGCCTATAAAACAGCCATTACACTGTCATTTGTGTTTTAAAAACATTTTGAAAAGAAAATAAAAATCCTTTAATTGATATATTTTCTATTTCAATAAGACCTTCCTCCTGTGTAAGCTACATTGATTTAGAAAACCAAAGTATTTCCTGTCAATTCTTAGTAAAGATAGAGAACAACTCACTAAATTATATTAAACTCATCAGCTCTCACTAGGTTTTCATTTTTGTATAAATACAAAGTGCACTGATTACCTCTCTCCCTAGGTCTGTGTTGGATCTATGAATAGATAAGAACTTGGAGGGTGTGAAAGAGACTATAGTCAGCTCAATTGGAACTATTTCTAAAGAAGACATGGTAGCTTGTAATTTTGATAATTAATTATTGACTGCATATGAAATCTACTTGCTAAGATGTCATGTACTCATGTACTCATTATTTTATTTTAGTGATGTATAGTTAGTACATACAGATTGAATTTCCAGTGTGTAGACATATATATTAACAAATAAAGATTACAGAGTCCTTGTTGTTCTAGATTGCAGATTTTGTGAGGAACACAGAAAGTAACTTAACAAAAAATAAATATGTGAGTAGAATCTAACACAAATCAAAGGGACAAGTCTCCATGTCCGGGTAAGAATGGGCGAGGCTGTAGCCTTCCTGACATTGAGAGCAATGTGGAAAACGGGAAGGAATGATTCACGCAAGGGGAAGGCACAGCAGGAGGGGGTGACCTGTTTGAAAGCCCTCAGGTGGGCAGGTGGGCGGCAGCTGGTGCTGCTGGAAGAACTGCAGGGATGCAGCCATGCACAAGGGGCAGGGCACTGAAGAGACAACCAGGATGATGGGAAAAGTCTGGGCATGGAGGGCTTCAGTGTCCACCCAAGGAGGAGCTTTGCTATGACAGGGAGCACTGCAGAGGTTAGCAATCTAAGACACCATTGATTTCAGCAGAAATATTCCAGGCAAATTTTAAGAGTCAAGTCATTTCCAGGAACTGGGGAGAATTTTCTCTCAGAATATAATAGATTGTCAATTAGAGGGAGGCTCAAAAGAATTTCTTTAGTTGACAGATCTGATAGGTTAGGAACAGCTAATGGCCAGACTTGGAATTTAGTCTCAGTTGCTCATGTCAGTTTGCCATGCGAAAGTAGTAAGAAGAATGAGAAGGAAGAGGAGGAGAAAGAAGAGGAACAATGAGGTAGTGGAGGAAGAGGAGGAGGAGGAGGAAGAGGAAACAAAGGAGGCTCACATTGTTAGCACAGAGCACTAAACCGTGAGAAGATAACTAAGCTTTGTCTGGATTCCAGGCTCCTAAAAACAGCTTCTTCCTGCACAGTTCCCATAGTGTAAAGGATCTCTCTGAAATAAATTGCAATTTCCTGGGAGAAAAAGAGAAGTCCTAATGCATGTGCACTGTAGCTTAACATAAAGCACACCATCTGGTGCTTGCTTTTTATTTGGCAATGATCTATAATGACATATTATAACAGATTTTATCTGTTAATTACTAAGTAGCAAAAGTGATTCCACTCTCAAATTCAACAGAGCAAAATAAAACAGTTACAGTAATAGGAAAAGCGTTTCTTAGGAATTGAAAAATTACTTCAGAATTCATAAGTCTGTTTTGTACAATAAGACTATTACTCACTGGGATACAAATTGATAGCAGAGGTTTGGAACTTTTCTCATGACTTGTGTTTCTACTTTTTAATGTGTAGATGTTTTCATGATGATAATACACTGCCCATATGTTAACAGCACATAGTAAAATATTAAAATGTGTACCTAGCAGAAGAATTAAATTAGCTTTATTTTTATAATTCATGTAAATCTAATTTGCAAGGGTTCTCAATCCCTTGAATATATTTAAAAACTGGAAATTACCTTGGAGTGAGATATTTTTTCTTCTGAGATCTACCGAAACGTAAAGAAATGCCAAGAATCCGATTAGAAACGGGTAGCATTTGATATCAGGACAGATGACCCACAAGGGCCCAGCTCAGGAACATCTTTAAAGAATTGCTTTGATCAACTAAACCTCCCAGTGCCCTGAAGCTTTGCTTTTTTTTTTTTTTTATCAGAAGTAATGGACAGGTTAGAAACACATTTCCTTCACATGAAGCTGGATGGTGGGAGAATGTTCACAGGAACACAGGTCAACTTTTTCACAATTTTTAAAGACATCTGCGACACTGATGGGTATCTTCTCTGCCAAAAGTTGTCACTTACAGGCTTAAGGCAAAATAATTTCGTTGCCCTAAACTCTTGAGTTTAAACAGTCGAACCCGCAATCATGAAGTTACACAGATAAATGAATGGGAGTTTTCAAAGCTTGTATGTCAAATCAAGTTTAATTTAATAATGTATCTACCTTGTATTGCAACCATAGACTGTTAAATACAATAAAAATACTTCATAAATATTTTATTTACAGTTGAAAGAGATGAGAATTTTTATAGGAATGCGAATCAAATAGAAAATTATGTTGATTAAGAGGATTTGCTGGGACCAGCACCATGGCACAGTAGTTTAATCCTCCTCCTGCGCTGTCAGCATCCCATATGGGCGCTGGTTCCAGTACTGGCTGCTCCACTTCCTACCCAGCTCTCTGCTATGGCCTGGGAAAGCAGTAAAAGATGGCCCAAGTGCTTGGGCCCCTGCACCCGCGTGGAAGACTGGGAAGAAGGACCTGGCTCCTGACTTTGGATCTGCATAGCTCTGGCCATTGTGGCCATTTGGGGAGTGAGCCAACAGAAGGAAGATCTTTCTCTCTGTCTCTCCCTCTCATTGTCTGTAGCTCTACCTCTCAAGTAAATAAATAAATATTTTTTTTTTAAAAAGAGGATTTGCTGTTTTTTTCTGGGATTTCATAGATAATTTTAGTGCATTTTAGCTATAGGCTTGAAGATGATACTTGTTTTCATTTACTTTTATCTGTGTCATTTTCTTCCAACTTGATACACAAATATCTGTAATGAACATCTTCTCTTCTCCAATGGAGCTAGGTGTGGCCATGGAACTCATGGAAAATAAGTAAGTCACCTCAGTTTCAGATCAACAAATTCCATTCACATTTAGAACACAGTTCTGAGGATAATGATCTAATATAATATTGTGAGTAATTTTTTCTACAGTGTGAAATACATTGATTGTTATAACAACAAAGACAGGCAACTCTCACTGTTTCAAAACAAACAATATTATCACTCCATTACAAAGGTTGAGTTCCTATAACCATAAACCAGAAGCATATGTATCTGTAAAGGCTATACTGGTTCGGTTTCCTTTCATAAAACACAATCAGTCACCAAATATTCTATCATCATAGGAAAATAGATCTTCTGTTCTGTGGAAGAGCCATTTGACCTAACCCCTAATGTACATTCCACTTAAAGCAGGGTGGGACCGTCCAGTCCATGCCATAAAAGGCTTGGAAGCCATTTGCTCTAGCCCTGTCAAGACAAAAGCAGGTGGGAGTCGGAAATCGATGGATCTGGAGCAGGCTAATTCAAGCTGACAATTCTATATGGCCCGTGGATCACATTAGAAATACACAAATGGCCTCTAACAGAAAGTTTCTCCATCCGTGGCCTAAATTTTTAAGTAACAGCAGTGTCCTCACAGGTGGCTGTGCCACAAGGCTACATTCTAAGAGGAAACTCAGGTCATGGCTGTAGGTTGCCTAAAAAGAAGTGCCTTCCTGGAGACTGAAACATTGTTCAGCCACCCTGAATCCTCAGAAGGAAATGAAATGTTAAACCTCGCAGAACCATGTCATCAACTACTGACCACGCAGCCAAAAGCTAGAGACATAGATTAGGTGAGTGTTTTACTAAATCTCCTGCATGGTTATTAAATTTTTTTCTGGGAGGCAGTGCTGTGGTGTAGCAGGCTAAGCCTCAGCCTGCAGCACCAGCATCCCATATGGGAGCCAGTTCATTTTCCACCTGCTCCTCTTTCCATCCAGCTCTCTGCTGTGGCCTGGGAAAGCAGTGGAAGATGGCCCACGTGCTTGGGCCCCTGCACTCTCATGAGAGACCCAAAAGAAGCTTCTGGCTCCTGGCCTTGGACCAGCCCAGCTCTGGCCATTGCGGCCATTTGGGGAGTGAACCAGAGGATGAAAGGCCCCACTCTCTCTGTCTCTTCCCTCTCTCTCTGTAACTGCCTTCAAATATCTAAATAAAATGTTAGAAAAATATTTTTCGCCCTGCACCCACATGGGAGACCAGGAGCAAGCACCTGGCTCCTGGCTTCGGATCGGTACAGCGCACCTGCCGTAGCTGCCATTTGGGGGGTGAACCAACAGAAGGAAGACCTTTCTCTCTCTCTCTCTCTCAATGTCTAACTCTGCCTGTCAATTTTTTTTCTTCATTTGTGCATTTGTAAAATAAGAACAGTTTGAAAACTTAAGTAACTTAGTATTGCAATTTGACAGTTCAAAATTTATATAACAATTTTAGTATTTTAGCAACTCTTAAGAGTTTCAATTCAGGGTGATTTCTGAACTAAAGTCCAGGCTTTCTCCACACTCACTGAGCTCATTTTTTAAAGATTTATTAAAGAGAAAGAGAGGGGAGGGGATTGAGGATCTGGGACAGCAGACAGAAAAAAGCATCTTCCATCTACTGGTTTACTCCCGAATTGACTGCAATGACCCAGAACGGGCCAGGCCAAAGCTAGGAGTCAGGAGCAACATCCAAGTCTTCCATGTGGGTCTCGGGGCCCCAAGCACTTGGGCCATCTGCTGCTGCTCTCACAAATGCATTAGAAGGGAGCTGTGGGGCCAGCTCCATGGCACAGTAGGTTAATCCTCCACCTGAGGTGCCATATGCATCCCATATGGGTGTCAGTTCTAGTCCTGGCTGTTCCTCTTCCAATCCAGCTCTCTGCTATGGCCTGGGAAAGCAGTAAAAGATGGCCCAAGACCTTGGGCCCCTGCACCCACATGGGAGACCCGGAAGAGTCTCCTGGCTCCTGGCTTCGGATCAGCGAAGCTCCAGCCGTTGCAGCCATTTGGGGAAGTGAACCAATGGAAGGAAGATCTTTCTCTCTGTCTCTCCCTCTTACTGTCTTTAACTATACCTCTCAAATAAATAAATAAAAATCTTAAAAAAAAAAAAAAAGAAGGGAGCTTTATTCAAAGCTGAACAACTAAATGGGCACTGAACTAGCTCTCAGATATGGGGTGCTGATGGTGCTTTAACCTGCTGCACCATCCCAGTCCATTTTCTATTTAAGTTTTTCCTTGCAAAATTCTTAAGTCAATAAAATGTGACTGCTGTTTTTTAACAATACCTGTAAATATTAAGTACTATTTAAATTATAGAATAATTTGTTAATATTTTATGAAATTGAACTATTTTATGTTAAATACTAAAGTCTACTTGGACAGTATTAAATACTTCAGATAGCATTTTATGAGAATTTTGACTTAATAGTTCACAAATTAAATCAATTCGGAACATAAATTTTGTGTGGAAGCCATACCTTCTGAGACCCAAAAATTTGCATAAAGCAATAACAAGCAAAACAATATGTTCACTCTATTAATACTAGTTATTCCCCAACACCAATATTGGTTATTCATAATGCCAATATTAAGCCAGGTTTATGGTTTGGCACTGTGTTTTAGCTGGTTAAGCCACCACCTAAGATGCCAGAATGCCATACAAGCACCAGTTCAAGTCCCAGCTGCTCCACTTCTCTACTGCTGATCCAGCTCCCTGTGAACGCGCCTGGAAAAGCATCAAAAGATGACCCAAGTATTGGGGCCCCTGCCATCCACATGGGAGATCCAAAGGAGTTCCAGTCCCCTGGTTTTGATCTGAACCAATCTGGGCTGTTGCAGCCATCTGGGGACTGAAATAGCAGATAGAAGACATGTCTCTCTCTCTCCTTCTGTTTCAGTTCTCTGCCTTTCAAATAAATCTTTAAAATAAATAAATAAGAAAAGTGTGATTGAATTATTAACTTATATTCTGAATTTATGCTTCCTCAGGTATGAGTCAAGGATCCAAGCCAGCAAATAAATAAAAATTTTTGTAATGCGTTAATTAATAGAACAAATTTTAGTGATTTCAATACTATATATCTAATTAACATTTTCAGTAGTCACTGACATGATCTGACTCTGGTGATAATTTTTCATATATTTTAATGGTAATTTTCTCCTTGTCATTATTTTCTGTTTTTGTGATTTCTTTCATGTTGTTCTTTGTAAGTTTCTCTTAGTTTTTCTTTTTGAGTTGTTTCAGATAAATAACATTTTGATATACACATGCATTATACTGCGTAATTTATATTTGTAATATCAATTTCTATTTATGTCTACTTTATTTTTCAATTTTTTATTTGCTTTATTTTTAAAGATTTTTGAACTGAAAATAGAATTAACTTGTTTTCAGTTTTTAAATTTATTTCTTAAAACAGTATTTCATACAGTGAGTATTCTTGTATTTGCTATTCAATATGTATGACAGATTTTGACATGTGGTGTTTTCCTTATTATTATTTAAGATATTCAGTTTTTCTGCAAATACAGTATTTTGTCAAAACTTTGCTACAAATGTTTGTCAAACAAATGGATAAGCATTTTATATTATTATGGTGTTAATGATTTGTAATTATTTTAAAATTCAATTTATATGAGTGAAGTTCAATATATTTTTTGTTTGGTTATTGTTTACAGCCCTTTGTTTATTTTTCTGATGGACTATGGTCATTCTCTTTTTATTTGTTGAACTCTTTATTTAATAGAGACATTAAGCCCTTGACTATAACATAAATTAAAAATATGTGGTGCAGTACATTAATCATCTGCCTGCAGTGCCTGCATCCCATATGGGCACCAGTTTGAGTCCCTGCTGCTCCTCTTTCAATCAGGCTCTCTTCTATGGCCTGGGAAGGCAGTAGAAGTTGGCCCAAGTGTTTGGACCCCTGCACCCGCATGAGAGACACGGAAGAAGCTCCTGGATCATGGCTTCAGATTGGCTCAGCTCCGGCCATTTTAGCCATTTGGGGAGTGAACCAGTGAATGAAATATCTCTTTCTCTCTCTCTCTCTCTCTCTCCCTGTCTTTAATTCTACCTCTCAAATAACTAAATAAAAACTTAAAATATGTTATCTCAAAAAATAACGAGATTACATTGAGAAAATGTCTAGTCTTGACTTTGTCACTGAAGAATTGCTTTAAGGAGGAACGCAATTGCTTTTATCTTTTATATAATTATTTATATATTATCAAGAATTATTTTTTCCATTGTTTTTGATAGAGGGCATCATTTGTAATACTTCCACTGTATGTTGCTTAACCATATTTTCATTGTAACTCACTATGAGTATGATTAATATTTCAATTTATAGCCCAAGTTCATTTGAAGAAGAGTTGCATTAAAAATTAGAACATTTAGGTTCTGTGTCTGTGTAGCATACTCTACAGATTAAATTGCTGTTATTTTTATATCTTCTCTTTTTTTGATCTCTGTCATATAAGTACAGCACATCAAAGCTACCGATTTTTATTGTGTCTATGAATATACTCTTGCATCTGTGGCAGATTTTGCTTTGGTTTATAAAAGCATTTGTTGGGGGCAGGCATTTGTTCTAGCAATTAAGCCACCGAAGAGGATGTCTGCACTCCATATTGGACTACCTGGATTCGAGTCCCAGTTCCAGTTTCTCATCCTAACTTCCTGTTAATACAGGCACTCAGAACAGGTCAAGTAGTTCGGTTCTTGCCACTCAAATAGGAGACCTGCCTTAAATTTCTGACACCCAGCTGTAATGGGCATTTGGGAGTGAACTAGACAATGGAAACATGTGTTCTTTCTTTGTTTCTCCCAGTGTTACTCTAATGAAAATAGTAGCAATAATGTAAAAACATTTGCTGTACAATTAGGTACATTGATATTTGTAATTGTAGCATCTTAGTGATTGATGACTCAACACTGAAGTGTGCCTTCTTTGCCATCTATAATACTTTCTCCTCAAATTCTACCTTATATCATATCAATGTTCACTTTATCCTTTAAAATGATTTTGTGTAGATGTCTCTATTATTCATAATAATATGGGTCTTGCTTTTAAATCAAGTTTAAAAAAAATCTACCCTTTTACTCTGAGAAAGTGAATTAATTCCATTTGCATTTTTTATGTTACTGGCATGTTTGGAATCCACTGGATGTTATAGTCTCTTATTTTTAGAATGTGCTTTACATCGTAGTTTCCATGTCTTTGCCTCTATGGAGATTTTTACTCTTTCCATTTTTTTTGTCTTTCGTATTTAGAGAGGTTTGGATTCTCCCCCAGTGGTTACCCTTGAACTGACTCCCTTTTAATGTGGCTATTTATAATTGTCTACTTTCATTCTTTACTCTGTCAGTTTCTAGTAGTAATATTTAATTACCAACTATTACAGCACCTGTTTAATTTTTTTCATTGATCTTCACTTTCCATTTTTATGTATATTCTTTCTACTTTGTCAAAATAGTAAACACTTAAACACATAGCATATTAGAAATTATTCTTTCACCTATGCTGTCACTTTGCTTCTAGTCATAGATCCATAAGTAAGTCTATTACTTGTGTCAGCCCTGTTGTTAGAGTTACCCCAGTTGTCTTTTAATTTATTGTATATCATGCTCTTGGAGATAACTTAAGGTTCAAGGGCATAGGAGAGAACTTCCAAAAGTTCATGGAAAGGGGTGGCAATGTGTTGCAGTAGGTTAAGCTACAGCAAAGTTAGAGTCCCAGCTACTCTGATTCTCACAAATCTCCCAGTTGATATTGCAAAGCAGAAGGTGATGGCCCAAGTGCTTGGGTCCCTGATATCAATATGGGAGACCATCTCTCTCTCTCTTGATCTTTCCTTCTCTCACTCTCTGTCACTCTGCCTTTCATATCAATAAATAAATCTTTTTTTTAAAATGTCTTAGAAAAATGTAGGGGACTGACACTGGGACGCAGTGGATTAAAGCCCTGGCCTGAAGCGCCGGCATCCCATATGGGTGCTGGCTCTAGTCCCAGCTGCTCCTCTTCCAGTCCAGCTCTCTGCAATGTCCCGGGAAAGCAGTAGAAAGATGACCAAGTCTTTGGGCCCCTGCATTCGCATGGGAGACCCAGAAGAAGCTCTTGGCTCCTGGCTTCGGATTGGCGCAGCTCCAGCCATTGCAACCAACTGGGGAGTGAAGTAGCGAATGGAAGACCTCTCTCTCTGTCTCTACCTCTCTCTGTAACTCTGTCTTTCAAATTAATTTTAAAAAATCTTTAAAAAAAAGTAATTAAAAATAAGTTCATTTTGCTGCAAAAAAATTTGAAATCCACACCTATCGTTTTATAGTATATATTTTCTGCAAAATTTTTGGAAACCCCTCAGAAATTCCTGAACTTTTGAACATTTTAAACTATTTCTATATCCTTAATACATGAATAATATCTCACTAGTCATTTAACTGTCGGGTATATTTTCTCTCCCTGAGTTTCTTGAAAATGCCTCATCATTTTTGCCTTGTCTTGTATGTGGTTTTTAGCAAGTCTGAAGCCATTCTATTTTCCTTTTTTTTTGTATTTTATTTAAGTTATACAAATTTCACATATTTCATTTATACAGGTTCAGGAACATAGTGATACTACCCTTCCTCCCACCCATGATCCAACCCTTCTTCCTCCTCCCTCACCCATTCCCACTCTTAACTTTTAAAAAAATCTTTCAGTTTACTTAATGATTTTTAAGTTAACCCTACAGCAAGTAAAAGAGTTCAACAAATAGTATGAAGGAAAAAAATACAAAATACTGTTCCTCAACAGAAGAGACAAGGGCTGTAACAATTATCAGATCTCAAAATATCCATTTCACTCCAATACATTACAATTTAGATACTCTTCTAGTTACCTCAGATCAGGGAAAATATATGGTAATTGTCTTTCTGGGACTGGCTAATTTCACGGAGTATAGTGGTTTCTAGTTATATCCATTTTGTTGCAAAGGACAGGACTTCATGTTTGTTTTACAGCTGAATAGTACTCAATAATGTACATATACCATAACTTCTTCATCCAGTCAACAGTTGGACATCTGGGTTGATCCCCTAAATTAGTTACTGTGAACTGAGCATCAGTGAACAAGTGGGTACAGATAACTCTTTCATATGCTAATTTTGTTTGGTTTGGGTAAATTCCCAGGGGTGGGAAGGATTGATCATATGGTAGGTCTATACTGAGATTTCTGATATATCTCCATTCAGTCTTGACTGGCTGGACCAATTTACATTCCCACCAACAGTGGATTAGGATACCTTATCTCCCACATCCTCACCAGCATTTGCTGTTTGTTGATATCTGTATGAGAGCCATTCTAACTAGACTGAGATAAAACCTCATTGTGGTTTTGACTTGCATTTCCCTGATGGCTAGAGATCCTGAATACTTTTTCAACGGTATGTTGACCGTTAGAATTTGCTCTCTTAAAAAAAAAGCCTATTCAAGTTCTTTGCCCATTTCTTAACTGGATTGTTTCTTTTGTTGTTGTTGAATTTCTTAAGCACTTCATAGATTCTAGATAATAATGATTTATCAGTTCTAAGGATTTTTTGTTATTGTTATCTGTAAAGTCCATATTGTTATTCCTCAAGTGCAAAACTTTTCTTGGGATAATACCTGGATTGATCATTCTGAACTGATTTCTATGGTACGTGGTGATTCTTCTCAGTATGGTTCAGATCTTTTACATAGGGAAGTGTCGTGGGGTTATTGTTGCAAATTTATTCTTTTCCATTATTTGGTTTTCTTGTTTATAAACTCCATCAAAAATATGTGAATTTATCTTTCCCTTGCTTCTATTTGAACAAATATCTATTTATGAATTTATTTATTTTTATATCATTTGAATTTTATTGCTTTTAATTTACTTTTAGCCTATGACTGTTATTGTATCTTTTTTCCTTTCTTTTTTCCTTTTTTTTTTTTTTTTGACAAGCAGAGTCCTCTTCTTTTTTAAAGATTTGTTTATTTCTCTTAAAGGTGGAATTACAGAAAGAGACAGACAGAGAGACAGAGAGATCTTCCATCTGCTGATTCACTCTCCAGATGGCCACAACAGCCAGGCCAGGCCTGGGCCAGGGTGAAGCTGGGTGCCTGGAGCTCCATCCTGGTTTCTCTCGTGGATACAGAGCTTCAAGCACTTGAGCCATCTTCTCTTACTTTCCCAGGCACATTAGCAGGGAGCTGGATTAGAAGTGAAGCATTTGGGACTTGAACAAGTGCCAATATGGGATGCTGGCATTGCAGGTATAGGCTTAACCAACTAAGACAGAACACCAGCCGGCCCCTATTGTGTTCCTTTCATTAAAATACTTTTATCGTATGCAAAAACTATTTCAAATTCAGTAAAGAAAAAAACGCAAGTCAATCCAACAAGCAAATGAATAAAATATATTAATATAGAGTTTTCAAAGGAGATGGCAAAATGTTTAAGTATCAATTGCTATGTATTTTTGAAGTGACAAGCTCTCTCCAACATTCACTAGTTTTTAGTTCTGTGAAAGAATATTAATTGTTAACAGAAGAGAACCTGTGACAGGCTAAACATGGTTGAAGAATGATATTTAAAGAAAAACGTTTTTGGCTGAAATCGTCTGTGGCTCTTACCCTCCTTTAACTATGAATTCTACAGGAAAGTATCTTGCATTTTCATCTCCCTACAGTGATATGTGCACTGTTTGTGGATTAAACTTTGTAATTTGTAATAATTTCAAATTTTTAGAAATCTAAAAAAATTATGATCACGTTAACGTGTATCCCATTTGACTTATTAGTATTTTTCTTCCCCCTTTCCTCTGCGTGGCTATTTTCCTTTTTTGTTCTTCCTTTCTCTCTCCCTTCATTTTTCCCTCCCTCCCTCCATTCCTTCTTTCCATCTTTCATTTATTCTTTCCTATCTTCCTTCCAAATATCTCTGTTCTTCCTTCATATTACAATTCATCATCATTTCTGATATGACTTGATCCTGCCTTCCATTTCCTTGGTTCAATTTTGTTTTATCCCTTCCTGTTTCTTTGACATTATATTTTAAATTTTGAATTTCTGATTCAAGATGATTGCCCAGATCCACAAATGTTCAGTTTAAGAAATGTAATTCGATTTTAAGTGTTGTGTTTCATATTTTTTTCTGCATCACCAGATTTTTGAAGATGGAAGGGGGAAATGTCTGCCAGCTGAATTGTGCAGCTTCCCAAGTTTCATTTTAATTCCATCACAGTTTTTAAAGATGTGTGCGTGACACTGTGTGTCATGTGGGCGGCACTGGCAATCTGTTCTGTTTCATAAGAAGCCTGGTTCAAAAGTGTCAAGTCTGTCTCTCTGTCAAAGCGTAGTTCTTTACCAGGCTTTTCTTAAGGGTGAGCACAGAGGTGGGGAACAACAACCTCTGTGCTTTTTGATTTTTTTTTATTTTTTAACCTGGAAAAATCTTAAATTTGTCTACTTGTTCTGCCATTCACCACGCAGCTTTCAAAGGATGCCTTTCCTTCTCTCTGTCTTCATTGTGTGCCCTCCACCCTTGGTCACTGTCTTTTCATCCAACACACCATACAAACCCTAGCCCTATGATCCCTATTGTCACTTAGTAAGTGGTCTTCCATTTTCAGCTAATGGTTTTGGATGAATTTTGGACTCCCCTCACTCTCACTTCCCCTCTTCCCTCGAGGCCACTTGCCAAGGTTAGTTGGTGTTCTTGGGCATTTTTGTTTGTGTGCTTCCTGGCATTTTTTAAATCCACAGGGAATTTGATATTTTCTTCTTGTGTTGGTGACAGCATGGCTTTTATGTGATTGTATTTGCTTGTTTATTTATTATACTTGAATGAGAAGCCACATTATTGTATTTAAGGCCCTTTGTTGTCTCAGCTACTGATTCCTTCTGCCAATTTGTTGGATGCCATGGCTCGGCAGGAAAAAGGCTTGGAAGATGGACTTGGAAGACATGAAAGATAGAGATGAATTTAATTGGTCTTCTATGTTTAATCTTTCTCAAATGCTATATTACTTTTTTAGCTCAAGCTCTTAGAGCTAAGATAATAGATTCTTGTAATATTGACAGAGGATTGGCTGTATTTTGGATTCCAGATAGGGACTCTCTATTAACAAAAAGAAAGAATGCATACAATAAAATATAAAACCCTTAATTTTATTAAATTGCAAATCCAAGTTTCAGTAACACACAAACACACATAGTGTGTGTAAACATAGCTCTCTTAGTTTTTTTCCCTGAAATTAATTTCCTTGAATGCTCACAAAAGGACAGGAGAAATATGTTTTGTAGTTCACTTCTTAAATTAAGCATTGCAATAGTTTATAAGAATGATTTTTAAGTACTATACCAACGCCTTGGACCTATAAACAAACTTATTTAGGCAGCTCATAGAATCGCTCTCACTCAGTGTAAGGACGTTTACAGAAACAGAAGATGCATTAAAGCTGGAAACTTTGAAGGGCTTAAGCCAAGGACTGAGGGAAGGACTAAGGAAATCTACAAAGGATAGCGTGATTCTCCAGAGGATAAGAGGGCTAGGACGCCTTCACAGCACCTGAGCAAACACAGCGCTTCCAGGGAAGAGATTGCCTGACACACACTATGCTCAGTAGAGGTAAACAGCCAAAAGCAAAATTGACCCACCAGGAAGACAACCAAAAAAATAATTACCCCCACTCCAGTTTTCTTCCTGCCTTCCTTGCCCTCAACCTCCTGCTGGTCTCTCTCATTAGGCATCTCAGACCAGAAAGAGGAGAGCAAAGCAGCCTGTTGTGCACTTCATACAGTCAAGGTCCTGAGGGCGAAGCCCCACTGGGGGACAAATGGGAGAGATCCAGTACAGCCACATGAGGTTTGCTTATTACAGGGAAGTTTATTGTGAATATCATAACAACATCAAACACAGTACAAGTTCGGATCAGAATAAAACTTTGCAAAGAAAGCAAACATTAGATTTTCCTGTGTTGCACCAATGAATATTGCCATCAGATTTACTTTACGTCTTCATTTTTTTCTGTTTTCACAAACTCTACCCAACGTTGCTTTAAACTGATGACTGAAGACAGCATAGTCATTTGCAAGCTAATAGGACTGTGATGGTTAGAAATGGAAAACGAAATACTTTGCAATAACAATATACCAAAACCAGTTCAGAATTTCCCATTTTACTTTGAAGAGACTAACTTCAAAGGCATAAATGTAGTCTGAATTTATTTTTCTGGTTATTCAATACATAGTAAAAATGTTTCATTTTCTAACTTATTTTTCCACTGAAAATGAAAATGAACACAAGGTTTTTTGCTCCTTGTAGCCCACATATAATTTCTGTGTAATCTGTATCAAATGATTTCCAACTAGACTAACACGCCATTGAGCAGTAATTAAGAGTTGAACACAGAAAAACAATAGTAAGGTTTAGAAATGGATTCCAGGAAATAAATGTTATCATCTAAGTTTGAAATATTAAACTTTCAAATGCATTATCAGTCCTATCAATTAAAGCATCTATTATAACCTTTTCCAATCATGTCTTTTATTTCTTTGATTTATTCTGCTTGTTTTTCATAAGCCTAACATTTAGATATATTGCTTGATCAAGGAAAGACAAATGTGGCATTTTTACTGTGATAAGCAGAGTTGATAGGCATGTCTTTGACAATCAAAAGTAACTCAAATCAACTATGATGAGAAATGGGCAAATTTGGGAGCTGAGAAATAAACAATGAAAATGGTATGTAAAAGACACCTGACAAATGCTCACAAAAGAAAGAAAAACAGATAGGAGCACACAATCAAAAAGCATCATCCTGCCTAAAACACTTTTTAATTAATTGGTTTATTTGAAAAGTAAAGAGAGAGAGAAAGCTCTTGCATTTCCGGCTTCACTACCCAAATGGCCACAACAACTAAGGCTGGGTCAGGCCAAAGCCAGGAACCTGAACCTCCACGCAGGTCTCCCACATGTGTGGCTGTGTTTCAAGTACTTGAGCCATCGTCTATGACTTTCCCAGGCACACTAACATGGAGCTGAATCAGAAGTAGAACACCCAGGACTTGAACTGGCATTCCAGTGTGGGATGTTGGTGTCACAGGCAGTACCTTAATTCATGATGTCAAGATACTGTCCCCAAGATATTTTCTTTATTGGTAAGGCAAAAATATTTCCTCTCCATTACTGTGTGTTTGTAGGTAATAGAGGCTGGTTAGAGAGTGATTTTGGTTCAAGGTTAGCAGCTCTTTTTGCAAATATTGCACTACATTATGTGCTTTCCTGAGAAGCTCTTTGGGCCTCTCTTATATCCCTAAATAAATTGTTCCCCTGAAAGATAAATATAGAAGGCATGGATTATAATGAAGAAGCAGAAGTGTAGGCTATTATTTGTCTAGTGAATCCATTTCAATTGCATCAGGCCATGAATAATTGTTACATTATATAAAACAATTGATAAAAGAATTATCCAAGGATAAAAATCTCAGATGTCACTCCACTTAAGCAACACTCCAAATATACAAATACTCAAAGCCTTTTTTTATTAACAGCATCATATAGTCTTTGTTTTTCAAATGTGAAGTGCACCACTCATAGGATTTATGAACATTTCTGTTATCTTTTGAGATTTTAGGATGCTGGAAAAGGCAGTTTATCTTTTTACCTTCTATGATCCATTACGGATTTTTATATCCTTTCAGTTATACACAGGTGCATCTTTACATAACAAATCTTTTTCTTGACAATTTTTTTCTACGATAATTTGTATAAACCAAAAAAATTAGTCAACATAGGTTTTCCTTATATCTAAAAATGTTTGAGTTTATTCAACTAAATATTAAAATATGAATATTGAAAATCTGGTTCAGATCAAGCAGAGTTACTAATGGGGAGTAAAGGAACAGGTGCCTCTGCTTGCTAGCTATCACCATACTTTTGGTTTGTGGTTCACTGTAGCATCTAGGGCTTTGGGGATACATCTGAATTTCACATATGAAGTTAAATCTTTGCAAGGAGGAGTAATTGCTCACCGTATCAAGGCTGGATGAAGGAAAAAGGACAGAGTATAAATGAGGCTGCAGACTCCAAGCGTAATCTAGGCTACATTCCCAGACCTATTCTTGATCTGAATTTAGAAAAAGAAGGACAAATGAGAGATAGAATGAAACTCCTTAAAAACAGGCTTGGGTTGAGTTATTTTTTCATCTATAAAAAAGTGGAGCTCAATTAAAAATGGTGGTAAAAATTTAGCATCCCCATATGAAAGAATGGAAAAGTGAGTGCTTGGTGAGTTTTAGATTGCTTCCTTCAAGCCTAGAAATGGAAATTCTTTCATAGATGGAGGAGAAATGTCCAAGGAGTAGAATGGCAAAAGGGTTGAAAAATTCAGCCATGCCATGTAGTTTTACGAGAGTTGGAAGACAGCAAGCACACAGTTGGAAAGGATAGGATGGGTGAATTTCACAGAGAACATTAGTTTCTGCCTCATTTCTCTCTCTGCAGGAAAGGATCCAGAACCCTCTGTGTGGCAGCACCCTTGTGAGGAGTCCAGCTGCGTATGAAATGTTAGATGTCTGGACTTCAACACGAGTCCTCAGGGTTCAGATTGGGGAACAACATAAATGGAAAGGAAAGAACTGTTTCCTGAAGGCTCACTGGACTGCCGACACAGAGAGATCACTGACCACTTCAAGATGTCTTTGGAGTTACCATATGTCTTCACAGATAGACATGGCTTGTTAGGAATCTGGGAGTGGGCATTTACTCAAGTGATTATATGCCTGCATCCCACATCGGAGTACCTGGATTCAATTTCCAGCTCCAGCCCCTGAATCCAGCTTTCTGCTATTGCACACCCTGGGAGGTACTGATGATGGCTAAAGCAGCTGGGTACCTGCCTGCCATGTGTGAGACTTGGATTGGGTCCCTGACTCCTGGCTCTTCTCTTGCCTCCATCCAGCCATGGCATTCAAGAAGGGAGTGAACCAGTGGATGAGAGTGAGAGCTCTCTGCCTTTCCTCTCTCTGTCTCTACCTCTCAAATACACTTTTGAAGAGTAAAAAGTAATTTTTATCTTAAGAATTCCACTGGGGCTAGGACATGACCAGCCAAAAGATGCTGACAATGTATGGGAATCTTAGTTCTCAAGATCTTTGTCAGGGTCTTCAAACTATGTTAGGATGACAACGGAAATAGTAGCACTGGTTATGAACTCAATACTGGCTTGAACTATCCCTACTTTTGTGGGCCACTTCTCAAATTCTAAACCCCTCTGTACCTCATACATGACAGTTGTCTTCCCCTAGGTAAACATTCCAAAGGAGATTGAACACACAAGAGCACCCGCTACTGAAGCCATAGAGTTTAAATCTAAGGTTGAAAGTAACTTCTCAACACTTCTGCCATTCACTGTTCAAATTAAATCCATAAGTCCAGGCCACACTCAAGGGAAGATATTTAAACAAAGGAGTGAATTCCCAGGGGGTATTAATTTAAGACCCTAGACAGGCTTCCATAGTGTCTCTGGGAACAGCACTATATTTCTAATTTTATAACGGCTGAAAATTATTTCTATAACAATTTAGGATGTAGTTACACAATCAAGTAGAAAAATTATCTCTTCACTTTTCTTGGCAGCAAATCCCAAGTAAGACATTTCAATCAGAGGGAATAAGTCTGCTTAATGGCAGAGAGGTGTGAAAGAGATCAAGGACAGGAATGGGTAAAGAGCATGGCAACTGTCTCAGCAAGCAGGGAACGTGGGGCTGGAAAGCTTCGTTACAATATTGATACGGAAGGGCTGGTGCAAAAGAAAAATAAACAAGCAGAACTACAGCAATCTAAAAAGTTCTACATAGCAAAGGAAACACTCAACATAGTGAATAGAAAATCCATGGAATGATAGAGAATATTTACAAGTAATATGTTTGACAAAGAGTTCACATGCATGATATGTAAGAAATTATGTGTATGTATGTCTGTATGTCTATATCTATCTATTTATCTAAAATCTATCAATCAACCCAACTCCATTTAAAAATGGACAAAAAATGTGAACATATATTTCTTCAGGGGCCAGGGTTGTGGTGCAGTGGGTAAAACTGCTGGTTATAACATTTGACATCCCATATCAAAGGGGCAATTTGAGTTCCAGAAGCTCTGCTTCTGGCCCAGTTCCCTGTTTGTGTTCCTGGGAGGACAGTGGATGATGACCCAAGTGTCTGGTCCCCTTACATCCACTTAGCAGTCCTAGATGGAGCTCAGAGCTCCTCCTAGCTTTGGCCTGGCCCATTCCAGCTGTTGTAGCTAACTGGGGAGTAAACCAGCAGTCAGTTGTGGAATGAAACAGCTGATGGAAGTTTTCTTTCTCTCTCTCTCTCTGTCTTCCCCATTCTCTCTCTTACTCTACTTTTCAAATAAATCTTGTAACAAAAGAAAAAAGTGTTTTTCTAAAAAAAGATACAAAAATAACCAAGAAATTAGAAAATATACTGACAATCACTGATCATCAGAGAAATTGAAATCAAAACAACAATGAGACTACCTCTCAGCTGTTAGAATAGCTATTTTCAAAGAAACAGAAAATAACTTGCATTGGCAAAGATGTGGAAAAACTGGAATCCTTGGGCACAGTTGGTAGGAATATAAAATGGTGCAGCTACTATGCGAAACAGAATGGAGAGTCCTCCAAGAACTAAAAATAAAACTATTATATAATCCAGTAGTACCTCTTCTGGGTATTTCTCCAAAAAATTGAAATCAGAATCTCAGAGATACATTTGCACCCACCAGGCTCATTGCCTAATCACAATAACCAAGTGGTGGAAACAAACTGAATGTCCTCTGATGGATGAATGGATAAAAGATATATTTAAATTTTATATTATATTATATTCCCATACATTTAAAGGTGGAGTCAGGGATTGGAGTGAAGCTAAGGAGTCCACCATGCAAAGAATGCCAAGAATTGTTGGAAACCAGAAGAAGGTAAGAGAAAAGCATGGGAACAGTTAACTCCTTTGAGCTTCTTGAAGGAGCTGTGGCCACAATACCCTTATAAATTCTACTGAATACATTTCTATTAAACCACTCAGTTCACAACAATTTAGTATATGAACCTCAGGAAACTAACATACTTCATAAACATAATAGAAAGAGAACCATACAAATTAACTTAATAAATAATAATAAACAATAATAAAAGTAAGTTTAACTTAATAAAAATGTTAAAACATTGCATACAAAAAGACAAAGGAAATATTAGAAACGTTTACATCAAGTATAACATGAACATCTTTGGTGCAAAAGGAATAAAGCAAAATCCATTAGAAGGTTGTTCTAGGGCCAGTGTTGTGGCACAGCTGGTTAAGGTGCGGCCTGCAATGGCAGCATCCATATTGGAGTGCTGATTGTAGTCTGGGATTCTTTGCTTCTGATCCAGCTCCCTGCTTATGTGAATGGGAAAGCAGCAGCAGATGCCCACAGTGCTTTTTTCCCTGACAACAACATGAGAGACCTGGAAGGGGTTCCTGGCTCCTGGCTTCTGCCTGGCCCAGCCCTGACCATTGCCACCATTTGTGGAGTAAACCACCAAATGGAAGATCTCTATCTCTCTCTTACTATTTCTCTCTTTCACTCTGCATTTCAAAAAAAAAAAAAAAACTTTCAAAATTATAGTTGTTCTAATCCTAAGAATAAATAATTCACCTGGAAATAAACAGAAAATTCCAACAATATATGAAAATGCATTACGTCCCCTTAATAATATAAGAAGAAATAAAATGAGAAATATTTTGTCTACCAAATTTGTCAATAATGATAGCAACAATGTCCACAGCATTCCTCTAAGAAGTATTTTTGCATATTACTGATTCATACAATACTTACAACCCTCAGAAGCAGAACTATTTATTTCTTTATTTATTTAAAAATCAAAGCATGAGAGAGAGAGGGAGATTTTCTATCGGCTGGTCCACTGGTTCATTCCTCAAATGGCTGCAAAATACAGAGCTGGGCCAGGCCACTGCCATGAGTCAGAGACTGCACCCAGGTCTCCGGAGTGGGAGGTGTTGAATCTGGCTACACCAAGCCTTGTAGCAGAGTCTCTGTATGAGATCTCGTTGAATAGTCACCCCATTGGCTGAATGCTGGCAGAAAGTGACAGCTACTCCCAGACGGATACAACCAGACTTGGCTGCCTCACTTCACCAGCTTCATGCAAATAAGTGCTTATTTCACAGAAACAAAATCCAAAACACCATACGAACATTACTTAGACATTGTATATTCCCCTTGATGGAGCAAGAACAAAAGCTTTAGATCGACTTTTCTGTTCCTTGCCCACATGACAGAAAACAGTTCCCAACCCCAACTCTGTTGAGAAATTTCCCATCCCTCTGACTTCTTCCTCAAAACCAGCTTGACAGCGCCTCAACCACTAGCCCATGCCTGCCAGGTTTGTAAAGCCCATTCACACCAGTTTAGCCCTGTCTAATGCCCACCCCCGACCCAGAACCGAAAGCAGCCCTGGCTATAGATAAACACTTGGTCCCTCTCAGGTTTGTCTCTGAATTCATCAGTTCTGGCTGCTGAGCTCGTGGTCTGTCTCCTCTTTGTCTTGTTCCTATAATCAAAAGTCCTTTCCACTAAAAAAACAATATTGTGTATCTAAATTAAACCAACTATAGTGTTTGAAGATTTTGTACGGCCTTTATAATTAAAGCAATGGCAAGGGATTAGCAATGTCTTGGCTAAATAACAACATAGAAAATCAAGAGTAAAAATTCACTTCTATTCGGGGAATTTGGCTACTCATCCTTTTACACACATTTTCTTTTTCTTTTCCAGAACTAACTCAGATTATCTAAACATAGGTCAAACTGTGATTATTGCTTAAAGATATGTCTGATCAGATGTTGAATGTTGGAGTCAATGAAACTTTGACTGGAGCACATGTGACTGGCCACTTTTGATTAACCAGTAGTCCCCATGAAGAGTAGACCCTGTCGTTGCATGAGCCAGCACCCTGGCATTCTTCCCAGGATACTGTCCCCTTGTCTTTATCCTCTCCTTCCTCTTAGCTATTGGTCAAGACAATGAATTTAGTATTTTCTTCTCAAGTAAAATTTCTTTGTGTTGATGGCAGATCAGTGTGAGATTCTGGCCTACCTGAAAAGGTACTCCCTCTAAATACACTCGCAATGTATCCTCTTATTTTCTGAATTGCCTCTGAGGTCACTTCTTTATTTGACCTGATTCTAGAGTAAATATATTAGAGATTTTCTTCCTCATTCTGCTCAAAGGGTGTAATTGTATTTCAAAGGGAGGTGGGTGTCCACCTGCAGCCCATTGCCATCACGTTACTTACAAAGCAAGCAGTTCAATCTGCTTTGCTTGAACTTGAACTTGAACTTGCTTGCATGAACTTGAACTTGTGAATACAAATGAAGCATCTGAAATTCAGTGATCTTCTAAATGAGCTTCTACTACCTAGAAATCATTGAAAACTTCAGTATTTAAGTTAGGTTCAAAGCCACTAATCTCTGTATGACTGGCAATGAGATATAATAGAAAGTTGCAAGTGTATTACCTTCAGTCAAATGCCAAAGATTTGATTTAATTCTTAGTCTATGTGTGCTTTGCAGAGACACTTTTTAAATGATGTTTTCATTTGCTACAACTGTAACACAACCCTTTAACCTTCTTCCAGGCTATATATACCACTTCTGAAATCATATATTAGCACCTGTCCTTATACCATGCCTCAGATAACATATAATCATAGAGTACCAACCTAATAGATGGCTTCCAAAAACAAACTCTTTAACCCTGATACCTGAGGCTACTGAGTAAACAAGATCTAGTAAGCACAGTGAATCCATTATTGTCAGCGTGTAAAAGATTCTTATCACAAAACTAATTTTGCTGATTTCAACACTGTAAATGAAAAGCAAAATATTTTTAAAAATAAATACACATGTATCAATGTGGTTAGTATAAAACTGAAAAAGGAAAAGCAATTTTTACTTGTTTTGTGCACTAAAGTAGAAATCTTAAACTACCCAAGAAGGCAGTGAAATTTGGTCTGATAGTGCCTTGCTTTCTCTCCTGCAGTTGTGTTAGGTAGATATTAGTGTGACTTCATGATCCAGAGTCTCAGAGATTGGGAAAGGTCTATTTGATTAATTAAATGGCTTATATAAATTTTAATTTCCAAAGAAAAATCATACCAAAAATACACAATGAAATTTTAATGTTTTAATAGAATCACGCAACTTTTTTAAACTTTTATTTATTTTTAATTACCTTTAGATGGAGAAAGAGAGAGAGAGAGAAAGGATGCTCCAACTCTTTGATTTACTTCACAAATGCCCACAATAGCCATGACTGGACCAGGAAGAAGCCAAGAGCTAACAACTCAGTTCGGTCTTCCATTTGGGTAGCAGGGATCCAAGTACTTGAACCTGTTCCACACAGGGTATGGATTAGCAGGCAATTGGAATTGGAGGTGGAGCCAGTACTCAAATCCAAGCACTCCAATATGTGATATGGGCCCCCAAGCAGCATTTTATCCACTATGCCACACGTCCACCTCAGAAACACACACAATTTAGAGGTCATTATAATGCTTAACAAATGAACTGCATGTAAGGCAATCATTTTCAAATATGATTTGGCACAACATATCATTGAAATCCCACAGTTTTTATAATGGTGACAAAATAAACCAAGAAATATATTGTTCTTGAAACTAATGGTAGAGAGAGTCTTCCTATTTGTGCTGAAATTGGTTTAAAATTAGCATTGGAGGTGCACGGGGCCAGCACTGTGATACAGCACGTTAAGCTGCCATTTGCAACACCAGCAATCCCATATCAGAGTGACGGATTTCCAGCTATGGCACTTCAAATCCAGGCACCTGGCAATGCATCTGGGCAAGCAGCAAATAAAGGTCACCACCACTCATGTGGGAGTCCAAGATGGACTTCCTGGCTCCTGGCTTCCACCTGGTTCAGACCTGCCTGACTACTGGAGCTTTTTGAAGAGGTAATTCACAGATGGGAAAATCACTGTGTATGTGTGCATGTGTGTGTATGAGGTGTGTGTGTATGTCTGTGTGCATCTCCCTCTCTCTGTGTAGCTCTGCCTTTCATATAAATAAATTAATACATTAAAAAATGAAAGCATCTCGGTTATCCTTAAGGACATTGGACTCTAGTTTATGTAAGAAGGGCAGAGTACAGGTCTTCACAACATTTCTTTACTCACATTTAGAAATACACCAATTAGAAAATTCCCACAAGAGATAATAAAATTGAAGTCAGCCTTATTTATCATTTGACTAACTAATGGAATGTTTGTTATCACATTTGCTTGAAAATGATAGTTAATTCTCAGTGTCAAATTCTAAGATTTTTCTATAAGACAAAAAAGTGAATACCTTGGAGTACCTGCATATTGTTTATGAAACGCAAATAGTCCACTACCAACAGTGTAGTTCAGTGAAGATACAGATGCAAGACATAACAGTGACAATGCACTGCAATCCATGACTGGGTAGAAGTGGGACAGAAAAGGGTCTACTGAGGCTGGTGATTTTCTCTGACAGCAATACATATTAGATTTTATAGAATATAGCTTCCTGGCCTTATTCTTCCATAACTGCAAGAGTATTTTTAAAATTTATTTATGAGAGAGAGAAGAGAAAGAGAGAGAGAGAAATGGAACCACAGGCAAGAAACATGTATCCACCTTTGCAAGACACAAATGCTTGCAAAAGTCCTGGTAAGAAGTCAAAGCTGAGACTTTGGAACTCTATCCAGGTTTTCCACATGGGTGACAGTAACCCAATTACCTAAGCCATCACCACTGCCTACCAGTGTCTTCATTAGTAGGAAGCTGGAGACAGGAGTCAGAGCTAGGAATCAAACTCAGATACTCCAATGTAGGATGTAAACAACTTAACCTTCCTCTTAACTGCTGGGCCTGATACTTGCCCCATGAGACTAATTTTGATAACTGAAACAGATCCTCCCATATTTCAATACCTACTAAAATAGTGGGAGCACCACTTATGAGATTACTATCTCTTCTATCTAGATTACTAGACAATGTCTACTGATGTTATTAAACCTCTCAGGTCTGTTTCTATGAGAGGGAAGTATAAGGAATCAAGGTATATCATGTGTACATATGCAGTCCTAATTTGTATGAACATCTTCTTTAAAAAATAGAGTATTAAGATAATGCACAATTCACTTTGAAATATTTCAGTATAGGTAGCATAATAAGGGGCTTGAATAATTTCATGGAAAGCGTGTTATTTTAAAAAATGCATGCATTTCAAAGAAAGTGGTACAAAAATAAACATCTTTTAATTCCACTTGTCTGTGAACATTTGAATATTGTTGTATTATGTTTATACTCATATCCATGATTTACATCCAAATTAAATTCTAAATGTAGTCAGTTGTATTAATCAGGAATCCACATAAAGATTCATAGTTATCTATGTTAGCTCCTTTTTTCAGCATCAGAGGCTTTGCTGATTAACTGAGTGACCTATAAAAGTGAAATGGTAGCGGTGCAACTGGTGATGGTTAATATATTATCCCTTTACAAAATTATCTGTGCAAAAAAAAAAAAAAAAACAACAAAATTATCTGTGCTAACCAAGATATATCTGGTTCAGATGCTAGAGAAACTTGAAGACAATGAGTATTACGATATTCCACCACAACTTCCCAACTGTGCTTTAATAAAAAAGCATGCCTCACAAATTCTGCCAACACATAGGGACATTTATTTAAAAAGCCATTTGTTAAACTTTCATTTATTAAGCAGATATTTTTTAAATCATTCAATCATCAAGAAGCAGGAACAATTTATAGAATCTATTCTATTAGGTGCATTATTTTATTCAACTCTTTAGCCTCTTATAGCTTCTGATCTTCTTTGCATGAAAGATCCCTAGAGCCAGCTACAACAACATTCCAAAGCCAGACCACCATTCTACTTTGTAACAGGCATCAGGAAACCAGAAACCCTGCTAACCAAACTGTGACAGGGGCAGAGTTCAGAATCAAGCTTCAGACACACAGGATCCTTGCAATCTCATCATAAGAGGCTGGGAGTATCCAGTCCATGTACCCTGAATACCTGTGATGATTTCAGTTTATCTTGCTAGATTACAGACCAAAACTCAACATGACTGTGAATAGGTCATTATTTACAACAGTGGAAATCAACTTTTAATGTTCACTCTTCTAATTTAAAAAGCACAAAATGTTGATTTAACTCTTTGATATAAAGCTAAAAATGATGATGTAGAGTCTTTCATGTCTACTTTGAATGAAATTTTCTTTTTTTTGGTTGTTTATTGAAAATTTTTTGGCTTCCTTTTTTTTATTTAGTAAATATAAATTTCCAAAGTACAGTTTATGGATTACATTGGCTTCCCTGCCCCCATAATTTCCTTCCCACTCGCACCCCTCCCATCTCCCGCTCCCTCTCCCATTCCATTCACATCAAGATTCATTTTCAATTCTCTTTATATACAGAAGATAGATTCAGTATATATTAAGTAAATATTTCATCAGTTTGCACCCACACAGAAACACAAAGTGTAAAATACTGTTTCAGTACTAGGTATAGCATTACTTCACATTGGACAACACATTAAGGACAGATCCCACATGAGAAGTAAGTACACAGTGATTCCTGTTGTTGACTTAACAATTTGACACTCTTGTTTATGGTGTCAGTAATCTCCCTAGGCTCTAGTCATGAGTTGCCAAGGCTATGGAAGCCTTTTGAGTTCGGCGACTCCGATCTTATTTAGACAAGGTCATAGTCAAAGTGGAAATTTTCATGTAAATTATGACATAACATTGCAAAGAATAGAAATCAATAAATTCACCAAAGTTACTAGTTTACGTGCTTTTTTTATTTTTCCTCTCTCTCTCTTTCCCTATCTCTCTCTCTCTCTTTTTTGCTCACAAATGAAGGTTTATGTATGTGACAGTATTTAGTGTAGGTCTTTATTAGAATCTCAGAATAAAATTGTAGAAAAACAGCCAGCACTCACTTACCTGTAATTATTGGCACCTGTTAACTGGCTATAAAACCTTGAAAGATTCGCATGACAAATTGCTCTACATCTGATTGCAGAGCATAAAATATCCATCATGAAATGACAATTTGATTATATCTGATGCATAAATAAAAAAATAATCAATATGGTAAAAGTTGACAGTGTCAACATCTTCTAATTAATTGAAGTCATGAAATGGTCCTTTAGGAATCTTTGTTGTTAGCTTCCAAACTGCCTGAACAAACTGATTTGGAATTTAACTAAAATATGATAACTTCTATATATTTTATGATGTGTATGGTGACTCACTTTGTGGTTGCTATTTCATTTGTTGTCTCCAATTTCAAAGATATAAATCTTACCCTAAGATTTGAATTATATCACATCTTAAGGTGAGGGCCTCTACAGAATTCTGGGAAGTTATTTAGTGTGGTGAGAAAGAAAATTCATTTAAAAGAAAGTAATAGATTTCCTGGAAATGTAATAATTTTATATTTTAAGGAAAATATGTTAATATGCTCTTTGGGAAGTAATGGAGATCTTGAGAGCATGGAAAACAAGATATTAAATGTAGAAGCAGAGAAGCAAAACACATATATTTTGGAATAACCCAAAAATAATGTTCAGTATCCCGTTTTAGCTTCTGTAAGCTTTGGTGATATACTTTGGCAAAATGAGATTTGAGACTATGGTTATTTCTTTTGTGTGTATGCACATATACTGTTTATAACAAGAAATCCAGTACATAGGCGTATCTGCTACTACAAATTGGAGTCAAGTGTTTCAGTCCCAATGCTGCTTATGAAATTTTCATTTCATTCTGTAAAATTCTAGTTTACATAAATATTGGATAATTTAACCAAATATGAGTATAAAATGAGTCATGTTAACATGCAAATGTAAGTTTCATGCTTTGAAAATTTTAGGAAGAAGATGAGTCGCTACAAAAGTATTTTAAGTCAAAATTAAGCAGAATTTCATGCTTCATATGAATTCTGTGATTAACCAATTAACCTTATATCTCAATGAGGTTGACTAAGAACTTTCATCTTACTACTGAAATTAAAAAAATATTTCTTTCTTTTGTCATTCAAGTTATTTTCATCCAAAGAAGAACAAATAATGTCAACCCCTATTGGAATTCTGTAAATCCTTCCTAGGCACATACCAATCCCAGGAGAAGCATATTAAGCAGAAACAATTTTTGATATATCAACATAAAAATTTCCTGATACCAGTATTGGTTTTGTATCTTATTCTATTTGTGTAGCTATAACAATACACCTGCATTCAGTAATATATACCAATAGAAACAAATTTTAAAATTATTTTTATTTATTTGGGAAGTAGAGTAAAAGGGAGACAGACAGACTGACGGGGATCTCCCATCTGTTGATTTATTCCCCATATATCTGATCTGTCTGGGGCTGAGCCAAGCCAAAGCTAAGAGGTTAAGAATCAATCTGAGTCTCTCATGAAATTTATTTCTGACAGTTCAGGGGCTTCTTAAATTCAAGATCAAGCTGGTCATGGGACTGATGTCTACCTAGGGTCTATTCTCTCTTCTTCTCAGGTAGCACATTGCAGCTACATCCACTGGAGGTATTTGAATCTGTTAACTTTGTATTGTAATCATATTTATATGTCATGTTCAAGATTAAGTAGTACTTTCTCCACACCTTAATATCTTTTCCCCCGGATTAGAAAATAATCTCACACAGTGTCTTTTTTCTTTTCTTTTTTTTTTTTTTGCCTTTCTCATTGTGTTTTCCAACTACAATCCTGTAATTTCTTCATTATATTAATTTCCTAAGTGCCTAAATCATGATGCTGAACTCCTTTAAGGACTGTATCTCTAATGTTTTTATGTGTATGATGATTTGTTGATTAAGTCATTTATCTCTGTCATCAGTATGTGTGTATGGGGCCTTTTGAAATATTAAGAACAAAAAGACAGATATATGTGATAAGTAGAAGATTGTGGACAGAGAGACCAGTTGAGAGGTTGCTGAGACTTTTCTGGCATAAGGTCCTGAATGAATATAAAAAAGTATGAATCTCATTTCATCATCCATGTTTTACTGCTCAGATGCTTAAAAAGAAATATCCTTATCATAAATTGTCTCATAAATTTAAAGGACTGATATCATTATGCTTGGAAAGTTGACTCTAGTAAATTACACAGATCCTGGCTGTCATTCTAAGATAGGTTCAAGTTCTGAGAAAATATCATATTTTCTAATGTTATATATCTTAGCAAC
The DNA here is from genome assembly GCF_051225735.1 of Oryctolagus cuniculus. Lineage (NCBI taxonomy): Eukaryota > Metazoa > Chordata > Mammalia > Lagomorpha > Leporidae > Oryctolagus > Oryctolagus cuniculus. The sequence goes on along the minus strand of NC_142880.1, from coordinate 26,579,818 downwards.
CAGATGAGAACTGTAGTGAGAAATCATCACCCTGTTTCATACTCTATAGTTCTGTGAAGTCTGACTCATCTTTTTTTCATGGCACAGCAGGTAGGAATCCTGGAAGGCTGGGTTGATGACTGTTATATCACAACCATTAAGAGGAAATAAGGCAAACTGTTCATCTAAGGAATGACAACAACAAAAAGGAAATGGCTGGGTTTCAGAATGTCTAATACTGATAGTTCAAGTGCAGTAGTAAATTACAACAGTAGTCTCTTCTTGAAATTTCACTGTATAATAAGGAGAAGACCCGAGCAGATGGCCACTGGAATGCAGGAAACCATGCTTTAATTTTCATTAAGTGTGACGTTTCTGTGTTGTATACATTATGAATTAACCTTTTTGATAAATATTTCATATGCATTAAATACTCTTATTATAATACAGCGGGCAGTTGCCTCTATTGAAGTAGCTATATCAAGTTTAAAATGTTACACAAACGCATATATGCAAATGAAAGCTGCATGAATTCTTAAATAAAACAGTAAACTGGAATCACATCTTAGCATGGAATTGACTCTTATCATGCATAGAATATATACTGGTCTAGAGTAAAATTTAGAATTCCTCAATTCCACATTGTCAAAGTGCACTCTATTGGTCAATAACCATTTCTAAGGTGTGTACCAATCACCTATATCTAGTCTAACACATGTATTCGGTAGCAAAAAACAGGTGGAAGTGTTATGAGGCGAACAGGTGAATTTTTATTTCTTTCCATAATTCTTCAACAAAACCTTAGGAAAACTCTGACCTTTGGACTCTATAATTGTCAGTCTTCCATGAATTGTTGCTAGAGCTATGTCATTATCATCTATGCCATTTCTCACCTTTTTGCTAACCTCTTCATGTTCCTTGCCTTAATTCTTCTTTAACTATCATCTCACCAAGAAGTATGTTGCTCTGAAGATTTTCCTCACTTCTGCCATGGGCTGTAGCTGTTGATAGACTGTTCCTTACCTCTGACTGGGAATGGTTTTCACTATCATATGGAAGTTTATAATGATCCCTCCAAGGTAGGAAGCACTAATGATTGGAACTTGCAAATCTTCTATAAGCAAAAGGGTGCTGATAGATCAAATTAAAGATATTTTACATCAGGAGATTATCCTGGATTACTTGAGTGGGTCATAAAGGCTATGACAAATGTCTTTATAGGGCAGAAGCAGTGCAAGATTTCATACCACATACAAATGGAGGCAAAGATTGAAGTGATGTGCAAAGAAATGCCAGAAGCCACTCCACTACTGGGAGGGAATGGGATGGATTCTCTGATAGAGGCTTCCAAGTAAACACAGTCCTGCTGACATCCTAAATTCAGAATCCTGGCCTCCTGAATTTGAGACAATAAATTGCTGTTGTTTCACACAGTCAGACTGTGGTAATTTATTACAGTAGTCAAGGGAAACTAATATAATATTATAATAAACAAATCCTTGATAAACAGCTAGCAACCAAATATAGCTTAATATTCTACCCCTGAAAGAAATGTATCAAAATGACAAAGACCCTCAGAGAAAAATATTTAACCTAATGAAATTAATTGATTAATGGGGGTTTGACTGTGTTACTCAATAGTGCTGGACTGTTTCTGGATAGGAAAAACATCTCAGATTGAAGCAATAATCACTTAAGCTTCATAGAGTCATCTTGTTACAGATTTCATCACCAAATGGCTCTCCATGCATCTTAAAGTATCTACTCTGCTTTGAATAAGTTTCTCCCTGTTATTTCTTCCTTCCCAGCTCTCTTTAAGTTAAAGTCCACAATTGGAGGGGAGAGTCTAAAGAGCTTAAAGTATTAGATATCCTCCACCAGCATTTAAACATTCATCCGTCAACTAAATACTATTAGGTTTTTAATTTTTTTCTTTGAGAGACAGAGCAACAGGGGGAGAGAGAGAGAGAGAGAATGAACTCTTATCCATTGGTTCACTCCTCAAATGCCTGTGATGGCCTAAACTGAGTTGGACTAAAGGAAGGAGGTGGTAACTCAATCTAGATCTCCCACATTCGTGAACAAGAGTTAAGGTTTATAAAAGTTGAGGTTTAATGATGGGAAATGAAAAGAAATATACTTTGGGTGTCTTTTCTTCAAGAAGCATTTTTCTTTCAAAAATATTTCCATGGGCACATTTTTTTAATTATTTTTTTTGACAGGCAGAGTGGACAGTGAGAGAGAGAGAGACAGAGAAAGGTCTTCCTTTTTTTCCGTTGGTTCACTCCACAATGGCCACTGCGGCCAGCACACCGTGCTGATCTGAAGCCAGGAGCCAGGTGCTTCTCCTGGTCTCCCATGCGGGTGCAGGACCCAAGCACTTGGGCCATCCTCCACTGCACTCCCTGGCCACAGCAGAGAGCTGGACTGGAAAAGGGGCAACCGGGACAGAATCCGGCACCCTGACCGGGACTAGAACCGGGGGTGCCGGCGCTGCAGGCAGAGGATTAGCCTAGTGAGCCGTGGCACCGGCCCTGTGGGCACATTTTAAAACTATAAATTTCTCTACCATTCTGTTTTGAATCTACTATTTTTCAGCCCCCTAAATGTTACTTTCATGCCTTTGAATACTTATTCTTGCATACAAAATTTCTTGGAATCCTGTGCCCTAATCACCTTTATTTCACTCATCTATTCATGTATTCAAAGAAAATAGATCATAAACCACCATTCATTTTATATTTGCTATTAGCAAATTAATAACCTACTAAGACAAAAATTACAAATATTATGAATCTAAATATGGTGACTATTTTGTTAAAATTTCTGACATACAAGTTTAATGCTCATTCAGAAAAGTGAAAAGTTTGAGGCTTTGGATGCATGATGTATGAATAGATCACACTGCATCCCATCAATATATACAATTAATATGCATTTTTAAAAATTAAATTTTCAAAATGATATAGTTCTTTGATTTATGACCACAAGCACCTGTGTGCATTAAGGAAATTTTATTAGTCAAGAGAAGTTCTCTCATAGTGAGTTGGTGTTCAGTTTAGTTCTTCTGCATGCACACACCCAAATTTTCCAGCACTAATTATTGAATACATTGTTCTTTCCATGATGCATGTTGTCATGACCTTTGCCAAAGATCAGTTGACAATAATGCTTAGGCATGCTTCTAGATTCTCTCTTCCAGTCCACTGGCATATGTTTTCCTTTTAAGGCCAATACCATACTGTTTTATCTACTACAGTTTTGTAGAGTACTTTAAGCTAAATAGTAGCTTCACAGCCTCATTCTTTGTTCTTTCTCCTCAAAATAGCTTTGACTATTCAGAATTTCATGTAGTTCCATATGAATTCTAGGATTTTAATTCTAATTATGAGATTGTCATTAGTCTTGCGATAGAGTTTGCATTGAATCTGTAGATTACTTTGGGTGGTATGGATATTTAACAATATTGATTCCTTCAATTCATGAGTGTGGGGGGGCCTTTCCACTTCAATTTCTTCTGTCAATGTCAGAATTTTCAGAGTAGACATTGTCAACCACTTGATTAAATTTATTTCTAGGTGGATTATTTTGGTGGCTATTGTAACAGATATTATTTTCTTGATTTGCTTTAAAGCTAATACATTATTTGCATATAGAACACTACTGATTTTTGTGTTGGTTTTATATGCTGAAACTTTATTTGTTCTAATAGTTATTCTGCTTGAGTCTTGGAGACTTTATATAGACAAGTTAATGTCACCTGCTAACAGTAACATTTTGACTTTGTCATTTGTTCTTTCGCTGACATAATTGCTCAGGCTAGGACTCCCAGTACTATGTTGAACAAAAGTGTTTAAACTTGGTGTCTTTGCTTTGTTCCATATTTTAGAGAGAGAGCTTTCAACTTGTCGCCACTCAATAAGATATTAATGTCTAGTTTGTTAATGTTGAAATACATTCTTTTTATATCTATTTTTTCAGTTTTTACCATGAAGGGATATTGACTTTTGCCAAATGTTTTTTGTCTACTTCTGTTGAGATAATCACATGGGTTTTGTCCCATGTTCTGTTGAAGTGGTATATGTCACATTTCTTGATATGTATATTGAGCCATCTTGCATTTTGGGGATGAATCTCACATGATCATGGTGGAAGATCTTTTTATAAACTGTTAGATTCAGTTTGTTAGTATTTTATTGAGGATTTTTGCATCCATATTCACCAGGGATTCTACTTTGTAGCTCTCTCTCTCTTTTTTTTTAATTGGTGTGTCTTTGTCTTGCTTTGGGATTAAGTGAAATGTGTTTGGAATAATTCTTTGCTATTTGATTCTTCAGGACAGCTTAAGAAAAAAATGGTGCTAGTCCTTCTTAAATGTTGTTGAATTTAGTAGTGAACCCATCTAGACCTAGGGTTTTCATCCATGGGAGATATTTTATTGCTGATTCAATCTCATATTTCATTATTGGTCTGTTCATTTCTTCATGTTTTGCTCTTGGTAAGTTATACCAGTCTGGAAATTTGTTCATTTCTTCTTGGTTACCAAATTTGTTGAAGTACTTATACATTTGTATTCCTGGGCCTTGCCTTTTTTTAAATTTAAAGTCAACTTTCACGTTTAATCATTAATACACACATCTGGTATTTTAATTGTGGTGATTTTAATCTATACATCAACTCTCATAACACTGACAATGCAACCCATGAATATATCACATCCTTGCATTTATTGAGGTTGTTTGTATAGAGTTTTACACATCTTTCTTTAGACTTATTTTTAGTACTTATATTAACAATGCTATTGAAATAATAAAATTTTGAAATATTATTGCCTCAGTAATGTGTATGATTTTATGTATGTTACTTGTATTTGTATAATGACTATATAAGTTAGCATCTCAATTCATATATTCTAAATATTAATTTCTAGATTTTCAAAACTTGCAATATATATAATAATTTCATATAAATAATGTTTCTTTTAACTGCCATGCATTTGTTTCTTAGCTTATTATAATACCTAAAATATTTAATAAAAATTATGGTAGGAGTTCTCTTTTTGCATTTGGCAAATGAGGAGAAATTTTCAAAATTTTACAAAATAAGTATTTTTAGAGGCATATTGTTTAAGTCAGATTGGTATGTTATTAACTTTTATCAGATTAACTTCAATTTCTAGTTTGGTGTTTATAAAGAACAGATATTGATTTTGTCAAATGCTTTTAATATTACCACTGAGGTAACATTATTTTTAATCAGCTATTTTTATTCTGCTAATGTGGTGAAGCACATTGATTTTCAAATAGCAAAATAAAATTTTATTCCTAAGAAAATACAAATTGTGAAATCATGGAACCATTTTATAAATTGTTATATTTTATATGTTAATGTTTATGTAGAGTTTTTCATATGTGTTAATGAAATTGGTTTATAATTTGTCTAAGTTGTAATGTCCTCTTCAAGTTCTTCCAAAGTTATACTGGTCTAATAAAATGTGCTGGAAATGTTCCCACTTTATCATATGGAAAAAATCTGTACAGCACTGCCTTCATTTCCTTCTGAAATGCTGTGGAGATACAGTTCTAAAGCCACATGGGTCTCATATTTTCTCTCTGTGAATATTTGTCTTTGGTAGTTACTTATAAGCCATGCATATCGCATCTCTTGTGTCAATTTTGCAAATTATATTTTTAGAAGAGTTTATCCACATTGTCAATATCTTAAAATTAAACAGGCTTCCCCAATAAAATGATGAAATTGACACCTCTTCTATCTTTCAATGTATCTATTTTTGTAACTGTAATAAATTATTTTAGATTGCATATTGAAAAAATGTTGAGAGTATTGTTACATTTGTGTTGTATGAACTGATGTTATTTTAAACAATTACATATCCTTTCTATTTATTTAAAAGACCTAGAGACTGACAGAGGGAGAAAGTGAGACAAAGAGAGAGAGAGAAGGAGAGACAGAGAGATATTTCTCATCCTTTGCTACACTCCCCAAATGTTCACCTCAGCCAGAGCTGAGCTGTGGTGGAATGGGAACACTGTGCCAAGATAGCACTGACAATTAATTCCTATTACTCAGGAAATGGCGGTGGAACCCACCTGGCAAAGGAGCCTGCCTAGCAACAGGCAGTGATTGGTTATGGCATAAACCTTCCCTGGACTAGATTGGCTGCCTCGGCTATATAAGCTGCTGCATAACTGAAATAAATGAGTCTGCGGCTACTTGCCTCTAGCCTGCTTTCACCTGACTCCTGGTGTCTGTGTCATGCCTCCACACCTCTTGCCCTGACCACACTTCTCCTCTCAGAACAAATCCACAGCAACACTGAGCCAGGTCAAAACAAGGAGCACAGAACTCAATTTGGGTCTCCCACATGAGTGCCAGGGACCCAATTATGTTGCCTTCCAGGGTCACCAGGAGTAGGGAACTGGAATCATGACTGCTGCTAAGACTCAACTCCGGGTACAATATGGAATGCAGATGCGCCCCAGTGTGTTTTGTTTTGTTTTGTTTTGTTTTTCTCATCTTATTTTAAATACCTTCAACAGTCAGAGTAGGGGCTGGCTGAAATCTGGAGCACAGAATTCAACCTGAGTCTCAGACGTGGTTGGCAGAGACCCAAGTACTTGAGTTTCCCAGTATGTGCACTAGAGGAAGCTGAATTAAAAGCAGAGTAGCCAGGACTCAAACGAGGCACTCTGATATGGGATACAGGTGTTGGAAGCAGCGACCAACAGCTGAGCCAAATACAGCACCCATAGTACCATCTTAACAGGTACTTAAATGCCTACCTCCTGGAATAATGTTTTTGTTTTTCTTTGGTTTGTTTTTTGTTGTTGTTGTTTAAGATTTATTTTATTTATGTGAAAGGCACAGTTACAGAGAGAGAGAAGGGGAGATGGAGAGAGAAAGAAGTCTTCCATTTGTTGGTTCACTCCCCAAATGTTTGCAACGGTTGGAGATGGGCCAGGCCGAAGCCAGGAGCCAAGAGCCTCTGTGGGTCTCCCACATGGGTGTTGGGGCCCAACCACTTGGGCCATACTCTCCTACTTTCCCAAACATGTCAGCGAGGAGCTGGATGAGAAGTGGAGCACCCAGAAATTGGAGCACACCGTATAGGATGGCGGCACTACAAACAGCAGCTCAACCCTCCACACAATGTTGGACCCTGAACTTATATTTTTACCAATTATTTAAACTTACTTTTATGCTAATGGTTATGATTCTGTCCATCCTATCAAAATTGAACAATTTTCCTATTTTAGATGAATCGTTTTCATCAATCTCTAAGGGCTCCTTAATAACTTCTCAACGTTTTATTTTTGGACAAATGACATGAATGTTCTATCTTCTTGCTTCTTATATACCCAAGGATATCTCTCTGTTGCTTTCTCAAATAACACCAGGACCAGGTATAGATATCTTCAAGTGTCTTATTGCAGCCTACAACCACATCTACAAGGAATGGCTGTTTAGCCTAGCGATTAGGACATCCATGTACCAGGTTGGCATGTCTGAGTTTGCTTCCCACCTCCTGAAACTGGCTTCCTGTCAACACAAACACTGGGAGGCTGTGGTAATGGCTAAGATCATTGGGTTCCTGCCACTTACATGAGAGATTTAGTTTGTGTTTCTGTTTATGATCCCAACCCAACCCCAGTATTGCAGGCACTTAGGGTTTAAACCAGCAGATAAGAGTGTGCTCGCTCACTCTCTCTTGCTCTCACTCTTGCTCTCTGTCTCTCTCAAAAGCAATCTATGGAAGTTGCTTCATCATTTCCAGAATTTAATAATAGACATAAAATTTGATGTCATTTTAATTCATGTTTGCAAGCAAGAAAATTTTATTGTTTAAATTGTACTGTCATGCAAATATTTTGCTCCATTTTGTTTATTTTCTTATTTATTTGAGTTCTTTGGAAAATCTAAATATCTTATATGCGCTTTTTGTGGTTAATTTGTGCATAAAGGATGACAAAGCTCATGCTCCTTGGGTTTTCTTCCTTATTCACTCTCCTCCCTATTATTCCGTCTCCAACACAGTTGCATTATGGGTTATTGCATTCACTTAGAGATATACAAAAGAAGAATTACTAATTGTGAGCCTTAAAATAAGAATTATTAATTGTGACCCAAGAACATCACAAAAAATTTGATTAAATGCTCTGAGGTCTTTTAGACAGTGGAATGGAATTTATACTAATTGAATGCTCTTGAACATTACCCAGCTTCTGATGCAGGGACATTCATGACGTAGTCAGATGGATTATCTTTTTACTATTCATGATGACTGCTTTGCCCTCACTCAAGACTTGCAAATCCTGCATGAACCTTGTATTCCACTGTGAGTGGCAGGACATGGGGGATTATGAGAAGAATGAGATTATAATAAAAGGCACTGCATGCTTTAGTAGGACAACCATTCAACGTACCTGACTTCTCTAGGAGTAAATTTCTCTCCTGGGACCAGGCAAGATTACCATTATGTTTGTAACTTCTACCAAGGAAGGAGCAATCAATAAATGTTGACCAATTGCTATATCTGTTACTATTCCATCATTGCTGCCTTGTTATCTGAATCAAGTTCAAAATTTTAAGATTCAGGTCTACTGTTGTAGACTTGGTCAATAGATTAGGTATCCATACCTCTGTTATGAATTATTATGAATATTTATCTTGTATCTAGGTGAGTTATAGTTTTCTAAAAAGATGGACTTAATAAAATGTCCAATTTCTTCAAAATTTTTGTTTTTTAAAAACACAATTAGCTGTCTAAATAAATTTCAGGATTTTATCCCCTAAATATGAGGCTATTTAAAACACTCATAGACAAATAAAGGAAACTAAAAGATATATTCATTTTGGTGCAAAATATTTTTGAACCCATAAAAGAGGTCTTTTCAAAGAAAATGAATATATATGAGATGCCACAATTACCAAATTCCTGAACCCTTGCTGGAAGATCGCATCTGGTCCCCCCACTTTCAGTGTTACTTTTCCAAAGCGTTGTTCACAGTGATACCTCTATTAATTTCTATGGCAATCTCAGACTTAGTGGACACAATGCTGTAGACACCTTACAAAAAATTTTAAAGATTTGTGCTAGTACAAGTGTTATTATTGCCATTCTGGAAATAAGCAAATGCAGGCATAGCGTGCTTAGAATACTTATACAGCTAAGAGGCTACAAATCGAAGATGGAACCAAGTTCTAATTTCAAGACAACTGTTTTTCCCATGTGATCAATTCAGTTTCTATTAAAATTCATAATAGTGAAAGCCTTGCCTGCATAGGTTCCAACCAGTAATTTTCTCTTCCAATTTTAGTCCTTTAACTTCATATTTTCCATAGTATTGAAGTGTTTGTTTGCTTTTAAGTATGCCTACTGGTTTATTCTCTCACTTCTTTTATTACTATTTAATTTTTGTTTCTCCTCTCATTAAAGGACATCTCAAACACTGCTGCCTTCATGGCTGTTCCCTCTCAGAGAAGTAATTAGCAGCTGGTCATTTTTTACCCCTTGATACATTTTTTAGTAATGATTTACATTAGATTTATTTACATACATGAGTTTTCTTCCTAAAAAAAAAATTAGACATTTCTCTAGAGATACAATTTATTTTTATTTGCTCTTTAGTTTGATAATTGTCAATGTGCCTTTCACACAAGGAATGTTCAATATGTTAAGTTTACTTGAAGTTCCTGAAGAAAAATATCACAGGAGTGTTTACTGTAACTAGACCCTAGGACTTTGAATATCCGACATCTTCCCTTACATGGGCCCTGCTCAAGAAAAGCATTACTGAAGAGTTATAAAAGTTCTATGGGATTAACATCAAAGACAGCTAGTAACATTAACAAAAGCTGCTAAATAAATATCCCCCCATAAAATACATTTATATTCCTATTACTTAATTATTATTTTCCCTTCAATCTCTTCCCAGAAGAGAGACAGTAAACCCTTGATTATTTGAGAACTGATTATACAGTTTGTAAATTATCCAGGCCAATGACTTCTCCTCCTGAATTCTGCTGAATAACTTTTGCTCATTTTTCCCTTCATTGGCACAGTTATATTCAGAGGAACTCAAAAATATCTCATTCAAGCTATGTGATTTTTTTTGTAGTGGAATAAATAGTAGTGGGCAAGTTCCAATTATTTGTTAAAGTAATACTTATGAATTACCTGGAAATGGTTAGAGTTCCATCTCTGTTACTAGTACAGTTAGTTGGTTATTGACTCTACATTTGATATTTTAAACTGAATCAACCTTCATACCCTTCCAGCAAGAATATTGTTCATTTTGATGAGTGGCTATTTGCAAGGCTAATCCATGTGTATGTTGTCAAAAGCCCTATAAATTCGTGTGATGTTCTTATCTAAGCAAAGAATTTTTTTAAATATGAAGGCTGAGTTCACACATATCACCCTTCCTCAGTTACAGGGTTTTACCTTTACAGCAGAGGAGAATGTCTTCATAGGTGTACCTCATAGTAAAACAAATACTACTTAAGGTGACCTCTCATTGTATATACAAAGTTCATTAACAATGTGGCATGAGGGGTGGGCATTTGGTGCCATTATTAAGACACCACTTTTAGTGTCTATTCATTACCTGAGTAGCTGAGTTCTAGTTCCAGTTCTGCTCCTGATTCAAACATCCTGCTAATGTGAACCCAGGAGGCAGCAAGTGATGGCTTAAGTAGTTGATTCCCTGATACCCACATGGGAGAGCCGGTTGATGATCCATGTGGGAGATCTTGGCTCCTAGCTTCTGCCTAGTCCAGCCTGCCCTGGATGTTTTTGTTATTTTGGTAGTGAACCAATGAATGAAAGTTTATCTGACTCGATCTCTCTCTCTCTCTCTCTCTCTGCTTTGCAAATAAATGCAGAGATAAATGTTAAAAATAAATAGTGTAGTGTAAGTTATACACTACACATTGCAAACAGTATGAAGTATAACTTGTAATGAAAGAGAAAGTTGGGTAAGGAAAATCCAAAGGGCTGTTTAGCTATGTCTTTTAATATGTACTCTATATCATTTCACATAATACCTAATGCCAATCTGCCATTCACAAAACAGATGAATACATTTATTAATTTATATAATTTACATTATATATTTATTTATATAAATTTAAATGTTATTATTTATATTTATTATATATTTATATATTGTATATACTTATAATTTATATATTAGGTATTTTAATGCTAAGTTAATGGGCTGGCATCAGGCACAGTAGGTTAAGTTACCACCTGAGATGCCAGCATCCCAAATGAGTGCCAGTTCAAATCCTGGCTGTTCCACTTCAGATCCAGCTCCCTTCTGTGTGCTTGGTAAGGCATCAAGAGACGGCCCAGGTAATCAGGCACCCTTCATCCACATTAGAAACTCAGATGGAGTTCCAGGCTCCTGGCTTTAGCCTGACCCAGTCCTGACCTTTGTGGCCATTTCGGGGAATGTAGCGCCAGATAGAACAACTCTCTCTCCCTTTCTCTATTCCTCTCTCTCTGCGGCTCTGCCTTTCAAATAAATAAATAAATCTTTAAAATAATGTTGCTTGGTTTGACTTATTAACTGAATTTTAAGTTTTAGAACTTTATTTCACAATAGTTTTTAATTTATAGGTCATATATTGTGAACCAGTACAAAGAGTTCCCATGTATACTACACTCAGCTTCTGTTACTGTTAACATGTCTTGCAGTATGACGTAATTGTCACAATTGATGAACCACACCTAATTTCCCCTATTTTTTTTTTTTCAACCCAAACTCCCCGTGTCCCTCCTGGCCCTCAAAGCCTCTGATAATCAGTAGTCTTTATTCAGAGTGAATAAAGAATGACCAGTGACCTTCACACATATAAAGAAGAAAATACAGTATTTGTCTTTCCATGTCTGGCTTATTTCACTTAAGATGATATCTTCTAGTTCTATCCATTTTGCTGCAATTTACAGGATTTTATTCATCTTCATGGCCAAATATCATTCCATGTGCAACTATAACACGTTTTATTTATCCATTCATCTGATAATAGACATCCTGGTTTACAGCATACCTTATCTATTGTGAGCAGTGTTGAAATAAATATGGTGGAGCAGGTGATACCTGTGTTACCTGTCAATGCCTTTTGTATATATACATAGTAGTAGGCTTTCTGGATCATATAGAATTTCTATTTCAAATAAATATATTCATTATTTATCTATATTTAAAATGAATGATTAAATCAAGTCTGAGGTTAAGTGTTTTCTATATGGTTGACTTTGCTATTTAATACTATTTACATTTATTTTTTACTAAAAATTTCAAATTTTAAATAATCATGTTAGAGTGCATGAATAAACCATGTGGCAAAAAAATGGACTTGAAAGAACAAGCCAAAATTAAAAAGACGAAGGAGAAGGAGAAGGAAGAATCTGTGATGCTTAGCAAAGAGCAAGAGGGAAATAATCTGAAACAATATCCAGTTAGCTCAGGATACCAGTGACCTTCACAGTCGGTAGAGAAGTGACAAGAGAAGAAAGAACTTGGGGTAGTAGTTGAGAGTCATAATATTTTGATGATTTTGATCTTGAATTTGGAGAGATAATAGTAAGTAAAATAATGTAACTGAATTACTCTTGCAAAAGAAAAAATGCTTTCTTGGTCCTTTTCTGTCTCCTCTCCCTATTCTTATTTCCTGGTTAATTTTTCTCCCCCCCCAAGTATTTTTGATGTTATCCCCTGCCCCGCTTTTTTTTCTTTCGTTTCTCTGGGAGACTTTTATAAGTAGATACTCTATATTGGGAGTTCATGGAAATGTGGGTCGTGGGTCTGTCATGCAGGTATCACACGTCTGCTCTCTTTCTCGAACTTTGGGATTTCAGGAGGGGAAAATGGAAAACGCCTTAGTTTTCTTATTCAGGTAGATCTAGACCCTTTCCATTTTTCTTTTTCTTGTTGTTGTTTTTTCTTGATTCATTGCTCCCATTAAAGCCCTGGCCCTTTTTACACAAATCTTCACACCTTCGTTCTGTTCCAAGACTCATTTTTACGTTTTAATTGTCCCTAATGTAAACTTTGGCACAAGCCACTCTATTAGAAAGTTAAAAAATATATTTATAGAAGTTCATTCTCCCAAAGCCTTTTCCATACAGAATAACCCAATTAGAGACAATTTATCTAATTTGATTCTATGTGACACGATTTTAGATGTTTCTCACATGAGGTGAAATCTTTGGTATGATTCCAAAGTAAATGTATTAAATCTCTCCTAGAAAATTTACATTCCCCTGCTTTTGCACATTTCAATTTATGTCATTCAGCATTGCTCTATATATTTCATTAGGGATGCTAATTGATCTCAGCACATTATTTATAGAAAACACCTTTAGCCTACAAAGTTCCATTGTAATTACTTATTAAGATGTTACTTGCATTGTTCACAGTGCTTAACTAGTGCAAACAAAAATAGAAATCTAATTTACTTTTCTCTAAATCTTTTCTTAGGCTCACTTAATTCTTAATTCCTGGAAGGGTGTCTAGATTTAGATATTTATCTCTCCAAAGGGAGAGAGAACTTCCTAGAATGGAATATATAAGGAATATTCTTTTCTCTGTCGTTACAAATGTCAGATTGATCATCTTTTTCTCACTGTCATTTTTAAAAATTATAATTGATTTTACTGTCAAAAATATTTTATAGCAATTGACATAAATATCTCACAGTCAAAAGAACGATATATTTTTTTCAAAAATCTGAAGGAGTTGGCTGTTATCATACAAGCATTTCCATGTAAGTTGTCAGATTCCTGATGTGATTTCATAAGTTGTCTAGTTCAGGTTCTACCAATAGATGTGGGGAGATGAGAAAGGTGATATTCACAAGCAGTGGAAAGCACTATCCCTTAGTACTGGAATCAGGTTTTCATAGAGTTCTATCACTTTAGAGTCGTGTGATTAGGACAAATGCCTCTCATGACGTAAGCTCAAATTTTATAATTGCTTAAAAACAATAATGTCCTTCATCTTTTAGAATAATGTGTCGAGTGTTAAAATGAATAATATCCATAAAGGACTTTAGAGAGTGCCTGGCATATGGTAAGTTAATTTCTACACTATTCTTTTCATTATAAATCATTTACCCTACAAAATACACGAGAAAAATACAACTATATCATTGAATATCCTTATCTATCTTGAATCTTTAGAAAGGAGTTCTTTTTTAATTTTTAATTTTTTTAATTTTTAAAATTTTTATTTGACAGAGTTAGACAGTGAGAGAGACAGAGAGAAAGGCGCATAACATTGTGTTTTTCAAGTCCTAGGTCAAAAAATCTAATAGAAAATTAGCTTGTATAGAAAGTAAGAATCTAAGCATTCTCTTTTACATTAATGTAATTTTACCTTTATTGGAGGTAAAAAAATATGAGTGCAATAAAAACAGATCAGTTATATCCTCTGACATTAAAAACCAAAAATATTGAACATTGTCCCCTATATTCATAGTATTCAAGAAGACATTTTAAACAATTTATTAATTTGATAAGAACTTCAGATTGCAGCACTTTAAAAGCAGGAGGGTAAGTGATTATCTTAGCAATTAAGAAAACTGTCTTTTCCTTCAGAGTACCTGAGTTCGATTCCAGACTCCTGAATCCAGCATCACTACTAAGGAAGACTTTAGGAAGCAGCAATGATGGCTCAAGTAATTGGGTTTCAGACCGTCACGTCAATTCCTGGCTCCCAGTCATTCAGGCATTTGAGGAGAAAACCAGTGGACTTTCTCTCATAAAAAAAAAAAAAAATACAACATCAGTACTGAATTTCCCATAAAATTACGTTGGCTAATTGACAATGATTATCTTTCAATATTAAATAGTTTCTCCTGTTTGAGATAATGTAACTTTTGGCATCTCAACTTTCCAAGCTCACACAATATTACAAAGTCACCACTGTAAGGTGATTTTGAGGTCATAGCTCTATATTAAAAAGAAAGTGTATCATGGAAGAAAGATAGAAAATAGATTACAGAACTTGCTAATGTATGAAGTGGGCCTTTAGTGCACATACGTGTGAAATCTTTAATCAAAATTTGTTAATTAATATCAGTTAGTGGAGTGTCGATGCCATTAAAGTAAACTCATCTCACTATCAAGAATCACCTGCTTTAAACATTTGGCTCAGCAAGACAGTCAAAAATGCTTGGCCATTTCTTCTTTGTTGTTTGCCAAGAATCTTTCTTCTGTATATAGGACAATCAGAAGCAATGCATTTGAAAAGCATGTGCTATTAAGATAATTCTTGTAGTATGGCATTATTAATTACGGGATTTCTTTGTTGAACACCTCTTGCATAATGTCTTCCACTTAACTCTCACAAATGCCCTTCGAGGTAGCATCACTACACCACATTACCCCTGAAGTCATGGAGGCATACACTATTAACTAGCTCTGGCTGAAGTGCTAGAAAATCTATTCGTCTTACTCCTGATCCTGAAATTTTTCTAATATATAATGATTCTTTAAGAATCCATCAATATGACTTTTAAAGGTCAAGACTGTGCATTGAAATGTATAGAAATGTAGGAAGTTTCTTTTTATCAAAGTTTTTTGCATATCCATAAGAAATTTTACAATTTTTCATTTCTCATATGTTAACTCTATCTTTTACAGGTGTCACAGTGACTTCTTTATAAGAATATTTTGTGTGCAAATAACACATTTACATAATTATTATGGGAACATTTAAAACATATTTTGATCTGAGAAAATATTTCAATTATTTTTAAGACCTAAACCACTGTACCAGATCCAGCCCCTAGCTACTAAACTTAGATTGCATTGTTTGGCAACCAGTTTATTTATTTATTTGTTTTTTTTCATTTCTTAGCACCTTATGTTTCTCAGCCATGTTGTTCTTCCAGTTCTCTGTATTCTGCTGGATTCTTGCCTTTCAGGTTATTTTTCCACACTTTGCCTTAGACTCTGATGAATGAAATGTTTCCCTTGACTCTTTTTTACATTCTCTACAAGGTAACACTTTATGGACTACATTCTGTAGGCCATTCCTTAATCTTGTATTCATCATAATAGCACCTGCTAATCAAGGACAATGACATCAACCTGGAATCAATATGTGCCCCCACCCCTCAGTATACTATGCCTCTTCACATCAGCTTCTAATGTATGAAGATGGGAAAATCAAAAGGCCTAACTAGTTGGTAACTATCAAAACCAGTAATTTTAATTTAATCAAACAATTTTGAAAGCAGTTTGAGTTGTATGCTTATTGTGAATTTGAAAATGACTGCTTCTCTTCAGTCCTCTGTGTAGCATTTTCAGGTCTACAACTATACACCTGCTTGCTCTAACAAAAATCTCTTATCAGGACCGGCACTGTGTTATAGCTGGTTAATGCCCTGGCCTAAAGCGCTGGCATCCCATAATGGGCACTGGTTCGAGAACTGGCTGCTCCACTTCCCATCCAGCTCTCTGCTATGGCCTGGGAAGGCAGTAGAAGATGGCCCAAGTCCTTGGGCCCTTGCACCTGCGTGGGAGACCTGGAGGAAGCTCCTGGCTCCTGGCTTCAGATCACCACAGTTCCAGCTGTTGCGGTTAACTGGGAGTGAACCATCGGATGGAAGACCTCTCTCTTTCTATCTGCTTCTCCTCTGTGTAACTCTGTCTTTCAAACAAATAAGTAAATCTTTTTAAAAAAAATCTTTTATCATATACAGATAAAAGACATGTTTTCTAAATGGTGTTGCATTTGTTGCAACAAAACAACAAAAATAAGCAAAAGTAGGTTGATTATTTCCACAAGACGCTTTTTTAATCATCCAGACACAGTTATCAATATATATAATTTTTGCTTTGTAAAAGTTCTGATTTTGAGTACAAAGTATTTTTCTATTTTTGAAATGGCCAGAAATAGAATGTAGAAGGGAACAGCTCCTTCAATTCATTGAAGAAAATTTTTTTTTGAAATTGAACTAAGAACATTGTGCTCTTCAAGAGCACACGTAGGTAATTTATTATAATTAATAACCTTTTTTAAAAATTATTTTATCTCATGAAGTATGGAAAATTATTTGACAATATAATGTATCACTTACATATCTAAAGCAAAGAAAATAGTATAGCTTAGGAAGTTGACATTTAAAATTTCAACAGAATTTTTCATGACAGGCTTTGGTTATACAATTTGTTATCAGGTGTGAGACTGCAGAGAGGTGTTAAAATCAAGAAGCACTGCTAGAGTGATTACTGGGAAAATGGGGTAGAGTGAGTGGTACAACAGATAACGACTTTCCTGCCTCCTCACTTGCATCATTTCATACAGGTCAGGTGAAAGGAAGTGATAGTTCCGCTAAGGAGAACGGGAGAAATAATAAAAAGGTTAAATTGCTGAGTATATATATATATACACATTTATGCACATATGTATATGTATGCATATTCTTCATAATAGCCTTCACTGAAAAAAGGACCCTTTCTTATGATACAATGACTATTACAGACTTTTATACAATTTGTGCAATCTGACCAATGGGTCTGCCTCCTTGGAATAGAAATAGGTGGCTTGTACATTTTATGGAACTGTGGCTGATGAAGCACAAAGTTCTGAAATTCCTGCCAACTCTGGCACTGAACTGCACTTCACAACCACAGAGCACAGGGACTGCAAGTTCTCTCCTATTGCAACACTGCCAACATCAGAATTGTCCATTATGCATGCCTGCCAATCTTCCTCAAAGCTCTTCATTCAGTTTAAGAGAAGAACATAGCTGGTAATCAAATGTCTTTGATTCAGACAGCATTACAGCTCACATACAGAAAGATTCATAAAAATACGCAGATTTCACAGCTTCCATAGTCTTAACAAGAAAGGCTCAGAGTTCATTGGATGAGCAGTTCTTCTATCCTCCACAGCCAGACTTTGAAAGAATCACTAAGCACTATTGTGCAATCTATTAACATACAAGTCCCCTTATATTCATATATAACTAAAAATGTGAATATGATTTCAGTGTTCTGGTACTAATAAATAAAGTGGAAACCATAACATTATCGAGGACTTGAGAGGCCCTGAGGAGTTAAACAAGGAGGTTCATTGTACGAAAGGGTGACTGTGGTTCAGGAATCAGACATGCTAGATTTAAATACCAGCTCTACAATGTAACTGAAAACCTTGAACAAACTACTTGCACTGCCAGGCCTGCATTTTCATGATTCTTTCGAGAACTAAATGTTTATTGTATATCTGGAAAGACAGAAGTAAGAAACACCAGGATCTGTCTCCCCACCTAGATAACACTTGTACTTAACGAATTTTGTCTGATATAACTAATTTAGAACTCCAGAGTCTATAGGTAGTTTGAAACATCCAAGGAAAGACTTGAACCCTAAACCATGATTAATGTTAGTCAATTTGAGCTCTTAGCACAGTGGTGTCTACCCAACCCACAGCTGCCGTCCCTTGGCAAATAGTTATTCATGAGTTCCCAGAGCAGGACAAAGCTTACAAGACCTAGGGTTGACCAAGCTGGACCCTGTCTCCCAAATTTGAGGGATCTGTGCTTTGATTGCTGATTGCTGTGTTTGATTCCAAAAGTACAAAGTCTCAGGCAGCCATCACTATGGGGCTTCCCTCACCAACGAAAGCCACTTCCCTTCACTGAATTGACTGCCAGAATATCTACAAGGCCACTGTATCTCCTCTCCTTCAATTAATTTTTAATTCTGTCTTTGCAAAAAGACTTTTTAAAAATTCATTTATTGGCCGGCGCCGCAGCTCAATAGGCTAACCCTCCGCCTGCAGCGTCGGCACACAGGGTTCTAGACCTGGTTGGGGCACCGGATTCTGTCCCAGTTGCTTCTTTTCCAGGCCAGCTCTCTGCTGTTGCTTGGGAGTGCAGTGGAGGATGGCCCAAGTCCTTGGGCCCTGCACCCACATGGGAGACCAGGAGAAGCACCTGACTCCTGGCTTCAGATCAGCGCAGTGCACCGGCCGCAGCGCACCAGCCGCAGCGGCCATTAGAGGATGAACCAACAGCAAAGGAAGACCTTTCTCTCTGCCTCTCTCTCTCACTGTTCACTCTGCCTGTCAAAAATAAATAAGAGATACAGAAAGGCAGAGGCAGAGGCACAGAGAGGAAGAGAGAGATCTTCCATTCAAGTCAAAAAGAATAAATCAATGAGTGGAACTGATTGTAATACAGATTTGATGATATGTCTCATAAACAGACTGTAACACTATCTTGGGGCTGGGGCTGGGGCTTATTAGGCTAAGCATTCACCTGTGGTGCCATCACCCCATATGGGCTCTGGTTCGTGACCTGGAGGCTCCTCTCCCTATCTAGCTCTCTGCTTATGACCTGGGAAAACAATGGGGGATGGCCCTAGTGCTTGGGTCCCTGCACCCACATGGGAGACCTGGAAGAAGCTCCTGTTTCCTGGCTTCATACTGTTCCAGCCACAACCATTGCTGCCATTTAGGAAGTGAACCAATGGATGGAAGACCTTTCCCTCTGTCTCTCCCACTGTCTGTAACTCTGTCTCTCAAATAGATAAATAAAAATCTCTTTTTAAGAGAAAAGCTATCTTAAAGATATCCAAAGAACAAAAGGAAGATAAAAATGTCAGAAAAAAATGCTAAACTTTTTATCATCAACTTCATTGATATATTTTATTTTGTGCAGAAATATTAGTAAGGTAGTTGAAAATTCAAACGATACTAAGGGGCCGGCACTGTGACACAGTAGGTTAATCCTCTGCCTGCAACACCGGCATCCCATATAGGCGCCAGGTCTAGTCCCGGCTGCTCCTCTTTCAATCCAGCTCTCTGTTATGTCCTGGGAAAGCAGTACAAGATGGCCCAAGACCTTTGGCCCCTGTAACCATGTGGGAGACCTGGAAGAAGCTCCTGGCTCTCCCTCTCACTGTCTGTAACTCTACCTCCCAGATAAATAAATAAAATCTTAAAAAAAGAGTTTAAACAAAAAAATGATACTAAAAAAAATTATAACCTGAAAATATAATAACTGAAATGAAAATCTGACTAGTATATTAGGACAATTGAAATTAGTGAATCTAAAAGAAAGAAAAAAGCCTGAAAAAATGAACGCAGCCCTGAGGTACTCCTGAGACATCATTTTGCAAAACATTTGCCTTGTCTTAGTTCCAGAAAGAGAAGAGAGAGAGAGAGAAATGAGCAGAGGAAATATTTTCAATCCAATGACTGAAAACCTTCCAAAATTTATGAAGTCCACAAATGCTAATATCCAAGAAGTTCAAGGAAATCCAGGTAAGATGAACACTCACTACAAATATAATCAACCACCATGAGAGAATCTTGAAACCATCAAGAAAATAATGATAGAGTAGATTGAAATTATGCTTTTGCAAAAATTAAAGAAAAGTTAGAAAGAAAGGAAGGAGGCAGGTTGAGAAAGGGAGAGGGGAAGGGAGGAAAGTACGGCTATCTTAGAATTGAGCACCCATGAAATACATGAAATTTGTTCTGGTCATAATAAGAAAAATTAAAAAAGGAAAACGATGTCTTCATAAAAAAGGAATTCTCAATAAGATTATCAACAGATTCTCATCAGAAACTTCGTAGGCCAGAAACAGCATCCCTAAGTAGTGAAAGCATTAAAAGAAAAAGACACAAACGAATAAACCCTTCCAAGCAAGGATCTTATAGCCAATAACTTTGTCATTCAAAATTGAGGGAGAAATTAAGACATTCCTAGCTAAATACAAGCTGAGGAAATGCCTAATCACTAGACCTACCCAACCAGAAATTCTTAAGAGACTCTTGTAGGGTAAAATGAAGGGATACTGGACAGGAGCTCAAGACTATAGGAGAAACCAAATATAAATAAAAGGGAAATAATGGCAGTTATAAAAACTCATATTCATGTTACAAAGTTTTTGTAACTCTACTTTTTTTCTTACCTTTATGATTTGAGAAATTAATACACATTTTAAAATTTAAGATAGTATTAATGTGACCAACTTGTAACACAAGATTTTATTTTCTACACAATTTAAGAAAGTAATGTATCTAAAATAATTAAAGGCACACAAAGAAAAAGAAACAATTTTGTAAACATTTAATTTTAGAGAAACAACCCTGTATTTATTTTGTTGAAATTAAGCTAGTATAAATTTGTTAGACTGATATAATTGAATGATGATAAACATAAAAAATAATACCTATTGTAAGCACAAAGCAAAACAAAAGATATAAAACTAATAAGAAAATCACAGACATCTTTCCTTGTTAGCAATTACTTTACAAATTGATTAAATTCTGTAATCAAAAGATAATGATTATCAGAAGAAATAAAAATACATGATCCAACTCTATACTGTCTACCAAAAAGTCATCACACAAACTTCATCCAAATAGTATGCAAAAGAGAGCAAGATATCAGGCAAAATAGATGTTACATGAAAGATTTACAACAGATAAATAAGGACTTTATATATTAATAAAATCGTTAGTAAAGCAAGAAAGAATACAATTGCAAACATTCAGAACCTAATAATAAACCAGAAAATTCTATTAATGGAAAATGGGCAGAATTAAAGAAAGATATCTATAATAGTCCTTGGAGAATTCAGTATCCCATTCTCAATAATGAGAACAACCACACAGAAGAGGAATAAAGAAACAACACAACATAACCAATATCACTCTGTTCAAATACAGTGACATACAGCAATCTTCTCAAGCATACATGGGACATTTTCCAAGAAAGACCATATGTTAGGTCATGAATTAAGTCCTCACAGATTCAAATAGATAGATATAAAGTAATCTTTTTATGTTAATATTTTATTTACTATTTTTGAGTAACACTTTTAATTTATGTTATAATCAAAAGCTTAATGGCTCTAGTAATAAAGAGTTCAATAAATAAGATGACTGTAGTCTAGCAGGAATATTTGCAAGGGTTGTAAACAATAATAAAGTGAAAAAGATGTTCGCGTGTGAGGGAAACAGGGAGTTATTGTTTAAGGAGAAAAGAGTTTCTGTTCCACAAGAATAAAAGAGTTACAGAATGGATGGTGACAATGATTATACACCATCAGGAATGTATTTAACACTGATGGAAATGGTTAAGGTGCTGTATTTAAAAAATTGTTAACTGGGGCCGGCGCTGTGGTGCAGCACGTTAATGCCCTGACCTGAAGCGCTGGCATTCCATATGGGTGCCGATTCGAGACCTGGCTCCTCCACTTCCCATCCAGCTCTCTGCTATGGCCTCGGAAAGCAGTAGAAGATGGCCCAAGTCCTTGGGTCTCTGCACCCATGTGGGAGACCCGGAAGAAGCTCATGGCTCCTGGCTTCGAATTGGTGCAGCTCCAGCCATTGCGGCCAATTGGGGAGTGAACTATCGGATGGAAGACTTCTCTCTATCTCTGCCTCTCCTCTCACTGTGTAACTCTGACTTTCAAATAAATAAATAAATCTTTAAAAAATAAAAATAAAAAATTTTAAAAATGTTCATCATAAACAAAGTGTATGCTTTTATAGAGGAAGACACGGCAGCAACAATAGATCTAGAAACAGAAGATGGACAGCAGCTGGTCAGTCAAGTGCAGTGCTCCTCACAGTGGGGGCAGGGATTGGCAGCCTTCTGTGACCTGTTAAACATCCAGGATGAAATCAGTACCTAAAAAGAATAAGCATTTTGAAAACTTTATAGCAAATTAAAGTCATCTGTAGCAGCTAATAACAAGAGATTGAATACTGTACTCTATGCATTGACATTTTATTTTTCTCTTATGCCATTTTTATACTTTTACATAGTTGTATTGGAAAATTCTAAAAAACATACTTTCATAACAGTTTCTGAGCAATCATCTATGGAATATGATGCACTCACTCACAGCAGTGGACCAAGGTTCACAGGCTAAATGCTAATCCAATGCCTGTTTTTACACTGATTCAAAATTAGAGCTTTAAGCTAAGCCTAATAATATGTTTAGCTAATCTTTATGTGTTTCAGTGTAACTGAAACTAGTATATGCTTTAAAATGTTTTGAGTAGAATAATCATTTTCACTTGAGAAGAAAAGTATGAAATTTCAACTTTTCATATTTAATTTTTTTTAAATGTTAATTATTTATTTGAGAGGGCAAGAGAGAGAGAGTATCAGCCTGCCAGCCAGAGTTCTCATCAACGGGTACACATCCCAAATGCCCACAGTGGCAGTCCAGGCTGAGGCAGGGAGCTGTTATCTCAATCCAGGTTTTCTATGTGGGATGCAGGGACCAAATTACTTGGGCCATCACCTGCTGCCTCCCAGGGTGTGCATTAGCAGAAGGCTGGAATCAAAAGCAGAGTGGGGCCAGCGCTGTGGCGCAATGGGTTAAAGCCCTGGCTGGAAGTATCAGCATCCTATATCGGCTTCAGGTCTAGTCCCTGCTGCTCCTCTTCCAATCCAACTCCCTGCTGATGGCCTGGGAAAGCAGTAGAAGACTGCACAAGTGCTTGGGACCCTGCACCCACATGGGAGACCCAGAAGAAGCTCCTGGCTTCTGGCTTCTGATCAGTGCAGCTCTTTTGTGGCCATTTGAGGAGGGAGCCAGTAGATGGAAAACCTCTCTCTCTCTCTTTCTCTGCCTCTCCCTGTAACTCTGTTTTTCAAATAAATAAAATAAATCTAAAAAAAAGCAGAGTGAGGACTGGCGATAGACAGATAGGATGAAAAGTATTATCTAATATTTACCTGAAAAAGTATTATGCTTGAACATGGGGTAGGCAAAACAAATTAAGCAAGATTGCTGAATTCCAGAAGTTTTACCACCACGTTGCAATCAGGAAATATTTTAAAAATTTAATTACTATTTCAAGTAAGAATAAATCAATGAGCATAAATACTACAGACTTCTTGGTAGCAGCAAAACCTGTACAATAATAAATATTTTATCAAATTGTTCTTAGGAAGTGTTCCACCCAGTCATAACAAGAAGCAATATTTCCCAATCAAGATGGCATCCCTTAAAACCAGAATACTGTTTAGTTCTTCATCTCCTGATACTGTAAACTGATTGGTATATTTTTTGTATAAGACACAGTTTTTTGTTTGTTTGTTTTTTATGACAGTAGGTTTTTGTCACACAGCCCACTGCAAGGGTACATTTTATGGCCAATCTGTACCTTTTCCATTCCGAAATGCTTAGATGAATACAGGGGAAGAAGTGAGTTTTGATGAAAAAGAATCATTTAGAAAGATAAAAATATGATTCATAGGAGTGGAATTTGGTGAAAATAATAAGGAAATAGAAACTATTGCTACAGTAGACTATCTTCATGCTTTCCTTGTGCCTTACTTCTTAGTGCTTTTTTGATGTATAGATAAATTTTGTGAAAAAAATGGACTTACTATACACTGACTAAGCAAAATTAAGTCAGTAAATAACAGTCCCCAACAATCTATTAGATTTTATAAGTACAGTGAGTAAAACAAACTAGGTTAACAATTCCAATCATTTTTCAAAATCATGATTACATTATTATATAAATACCTTATTCGTCTTCTTATTGGAAGTTCTCAACATTAGCTGAGGAAAGATATTTTATCCCAACAAAACTTGAGTAATCCCATTTCACTTGAACTAATTTAAAATGAGGTCTTCATTTGTATCAGCGGAGACAAAAGTGTGCTGAGACTCTAATGTTATTGATCTGTGTGAAAATTACACTGTGAGGTTCTCTTTAATTGTGTGTCAAAATCTAGTGGGCTACACAGGATATTTATTGTCAACTTCCACTGCAAGATCATGTTTTATTGCTGGTATTAAATTCAAGCTAAATGCAGAAATATATTTTGTTCCAAATAAGGCCAATAAAATATAGCACACATTAATTCATACTTAGATAAATGAATTTTTAACATTATTTTGACACAATATTCACTTTTGTGGCACTTAGAGACCATTAAAATATATCAATATATCACTTTCGTAAAAATAATGCATTTACTACATAAACTACAATAATATATGAAAGAGTTAATATCCATTATGAATATAAGCAAATATAACTGGCTGCTGTACCTAGAGATTGTGTAGGGCAACCTTAAATACAGCTTTTTAAATTAAATCTTAAGTTATAAATATAACTTACATATACATTCATGGGTTCTGTGTTGTGCTGCAGTGGGTTAAGCTATGGCTTACAATGCCAGCATCCCATATCAAAGAGCTAGGTTTGAGTCCTAGTCACTCTGCTTCCAATCTGGCTACCTGTTACTGAGCCTGGGAAGACAGCAGAAGACGGCCCAAGGGCCTGGGCCCCTTCTCTCCATGTGAGAGATCTGGATGGAGTTTCTGGCTCCTGGCTTTTGCCTGGTCCAGCTCTGGCTGTTGTGGCCACTTGTGGAATAAACTAGCAGATAGAAGATCAATCATTCTTCTCTCCACCCCAAAACAGTGCCTTCCAAATAGAAAAAATAAGTCTATTAGAAGATATATATTGGTCAGCGCCACGGCTCAATAAGCTAATCCTCCGCCTAGCAGCGCCGGCACACTGGGTTCTAGTCCCGGTCGGGGTGCCTGATTCTGTCCCAGTTGCCCCTCTTCCAGGCCAGCTCTCTGCTGTGGCCAGGGAGTGCAGTGGAGGATGGCCCAAGTCCTTGGGTCCTGCACCCACATGGGAGACCAGGAGAAGACTTGGCTCCTGACTTTGGATCAGCACAGTGCACTGGCCGCAGCGTGCCAGCCACAGCAGCCATTGGGGGGGTGAACCAACAGTAAAGGAAGACCGTTCTCTCTGTCTCTCTCTCTCACTGTCCACTCTGCCTGTCAAAAAAAAAAAAAGATAAATATTAACTCATTTAATACATATAATTATAACATACAGTCATACAGTTAAATTTTAAAATAAACTTAGAATTAATCAAAAGAGTTTCTTTCCTAATTATTCTTACTCTTAATTTTTCTGTTATTTCTTATTGCCTTCAGATAGGACAAAGCTAACATTACTGTGAAAACACGTTGAAGTGTTAGCATGACACCAGTGAAAGATAGTTGTCTCTTGTCTTTCTCCATGTGGTATAAGAGTAAGACTGTTTTAAGAAATAAGATTCAGATAGGGCTGTATTCCTTAAGAAATATTGTTATAAAATTTTTCCAACATTTTCTAGAAATTAATTAATTATTAGTCATTAATTATTGAATGAATATTGTTAAAAGAGGGGCATTTTGCTGTATGTATTTCCAGCTGTCAGTATCTTTAAATAAGATCTATTTATTTATTTGAAAGACAGAGTTAGAGGGTGAAGGAGAGAGAGAGAAAGATATCTTCCAACTACTGGTTCACTGCCCATATGACTTCAATAGCTGGAGCTGGGCCAGGGGGAAGCCAGGACTAAGGAGCTTCACCCTCATCTCCCACATGAGTGGTGAGGCCAAAGTACTTGGATCACCTTCTGCTGCATTCCCAGTCTCATTACCATGCAGCTGGAAAGGAACTGGTAGAGCAGCCGGGACTCCAGATGATGCTCATATCCACGCCGGTATTGCCAGTGTGATTTAACTCACTGTACCACAAAGCTGGCCCCTTTCCAATGATCTTCAGAGGTATATCATTATGTACATCCTCAACTGATAGATGTTGAAATTAGTAAGGGGAAATCTTAACAATGGTCTATTTTTTGAGATAGAGATGAGCTGAAATCCAAAGTATGTTGTTCATATAACCTTTATTTTGGCTATTATTTGTTTATTGCAGACAAAAGTTTACAAAGATTCATCATTTCAAGAACAACCATAAAAATACTTGGTATGTGAAAGGACATGGCAGCAGTATGATACTAAAACATCTGGATTAGGACAAATTTGATTCAGTTACATTCCACATTTGTTGATCTTTAATATATCTTTAGTATATCTTTCATTACGTTTGATCCAGATATATTCTTGGAACTTCAAGACTATTTTATTGAGGTTATCATTTAGCCTAGTAGTTATGCAAACACTCACATCCTTACTTGTATCTGGCTCCTGATTCCAGCTTCCTGCTCATGCAGACCCTGGCAGGAATTGGTACAGCTCAGATGACTCGGTTTCTACCACATGGGAATCTGAGAGAGCTGGATTGAGTTCTAGGCGTCTGACTTCAGCCTGATCCAGCCTTCATCCTTGTGGTCATCTGGGAAGTGAAACGGTGATGGGAGCAGCCTCTCTCTGTCTCTCCTTTCTTAGGAATAGAACATATTAAAGATGAATCTCCCTTTGATAGTTAACCTTTATTATAATTAAATATATTATTTCACCAGTATTTTTATTGTGCAGAAGTTCAATTTATGTTGCACAGTCATTCATGTTTCAATTAATTTGACATTATTGTTTGAGTATTGATTATTAAATCTATTTGGTTTCCCAAAGCATGCTGTATTTGGCATGTAAATCACAATTCAGTTGGATACATAAGTAATTTCTAATTGCCCTTGACTGGGTTGAATATTTTCCATGGTCAATGAGCCCCACTGCTATGTAATATTTGGGGTTTTCATTTACTGTTAGAAAGGCATTATTTGAGGTTCTAAGTATGTACCTCTATCTATCTAGACTTTTTTGAGTTACGTAGGTTTATAAGTGGTAATATATAATCTTAAATATAATCAAATTCAGGAAAACAGATTTAATGGCCTCAGGCCAGCAACATTATGATTAGTCTCTTCCATTTTCTCAAAAAATAACTATAAAGAAACAAAAAGGGATTAAAAGCATCAAGAACATGAAATTTAATACTGAAGGACAATCCATAACCTGAAAAAAGTTACAGGGCTGATAAAATTTGATTGAAGGAGAAAGGGAAAAGCTATTCAGATTTAAAGTCCATTAGTGGCCGGCGCCGCGGCTCACTTGGCTAATCCTCTTGCCTTGTGGCGCCGGCACACCGGGTTCTAGTCCCGGTCGGGGCGCCGGATTCTGTCCCGGTTGCCCCTCTTCCAGGCCAGCTCTCTGCTGTGGCCAGGGAGTGCAGTGGAGGATGGCCCAAGTGCTTGGGCCCTGCACCCCATGGGAGACCAGGAGAAGCACCTGGCTCCTGCCATTGGATCAGCGCGGTGCGCTTGCCGCAGCACGCTGGCCGCGGCGGCCATTTGAGGGTGAACCAACGGCAAAGGAAGACCTTTCTCTCTGTCTCTCTCTCTCTCTCACTGTCCACTCTGCCTGTCAAAAAAAAAAAAAAGTCCATTAGTCAGTGATATACTCAAACTTCACAGAACCAAATTAGACCAAATAGAAAAAAAACACTCGAAAGACTCTTTTCCCCTGATTCAGAGGATATTCTAAAAATACTACACATACTAAGTCTGAAATGTGGTCAGCAATTCTTTTCCTTGGAAGCTACTCTGCATTACATGCCTAACTTCTTCCCCAACACATGCATTGATATCTCCTCCCCATAACACACACAAACATAACCATCATCAATAAGATATCATAAATTCTAGATAATAATATCCTGAAAATAAGAGCAGTTTAGCCATGTTACTCTATGGGGTAGAATGTTTCATAGAAACTCACAGTAATGAAAGAAAAGTATAGATATTCTAATTGTTCAAGCAATTCTCTAACTCTATGGGAAGTATGGATTGAAAAAAGTAAAAGAAACATGATGACAGCATCTATATAGAACCAAAACTTGGCTTTTGGACTTGAGCCTTTGAATTTGTTTTCCAAGTAATAATTAAAGAATCAAGAGTAGAGCCAGCAGCTGCCATTGTGGTATAAAAGGTGAAGTTGTGGCCGGTGCCGCGGCTCACTAGGCTAATCCTCTGCCTTGCGGCGCTGGCACACCGGGTTCTAGTCCCGGTCGGGGCGCCGGATTCTGTTCCGGTTGCCCCTCTTCCAGGCCAGCCCTCTGCTGTGGCCCAGGAGTGCAGTGGAGGATGGCCCAAGTACTTGGGCCCTGCACCCCATGGGAGACCAGGAGAAGTACCTGGCTCCTGCCATTGGATCAGCGCGGTGCTCCGGCCGCGGCGGCCATTTGAGGGTGAACCAACGGCAAAGGAAGACCTTCCTCTCTGTCTCTCTCTCACTATCCACTTTGCCTGTCAAAAAAAAAAAAAAAAAAAAAAAAGGTGAAGTTGCTGCTTGTGATGCTGCCATATTATATCAGAGTGTTAATTCGAGATTAGGATAAAGTTCCTAGCTCCTGGCTTCAGCCTGGCCCAGACCTGGCTATTGCATCTATTTAAGGAGTGAGCCAGTGAGCCAGTGAATGAAACATTCTCTCTCTCTCTCTCTCTCTCTCTCTCCACTCATTCTTTCTCCCTGTCACTGTTTTTGTTATTGTTGTTGTTTTGTTTTGTTTTTTAAGATTAGGAGCAAAGACAATCCACTCATTCTTACCTTTGATCTTCCCTCTGCTCCAGTTTCACCATTGCACAGTATTCAAATATGCGTAGAGCTCCCGGTGCTACAGAGCAGAGAGAGTACAGTATAATTCAAGTGGAAGAGAGAAGCTCCAAGCCTCCAATTATAAAGCAATGCCAAAGAAGGGAAATTATTATTAGCAGGTTGACATCAGTCACATTGTACGCATGTATAGTACACATCATAGTGAAGCCCACAAATATGTACAATTATAATTTAAAAATTGGGAAAAAAACCTAGAACACAGAAAGCATTGAACAACAAAGAAACTGAAAACTTATGAGAATTATTAGAGAAATTGCATACTAGAAAAATTTACCAATTTGGGATACTGAAGAAAGTGTTGAGAAAATGCTACCCTCTAAGGACTGCAATAAGCCAAGGCCTTTGTGTATCTGCAGGCTGAAATTAGTACAGCAGGCACAGGATAGGGTGGGGATAAAAAAAAAACATATTTATTAAAGCAGAAATATGAGATAGAGAAAGACAGAGAACACTAAAAGTGGCTTTCAATTGAGAGGGTGAAAATGGAAAGTAAGAAAGATTAAAATGCCTATGAGAAACCCAAAGATAACGAGTAGTAGAATCTAAAATGGAATACATAATTCTCAAAACACTAGAGAATTTTAAGATACATAAAATATAATCTATGAAGGAAAAAACACATAGCAAAGAGATAAAGAAGGGTAACAAATAATAGCATATATTAGGAGATAATGTTTCAGATTCATCTGTTTCATCTTTCAATATTAGTCATTCTGTTATCTTTTTCTCTCCCCCACCTATCTCAACAGCTAAGGCAGGTTGAGCTTATCCGAGAAAATACCCCAAAGCAGAATAAAAATCAAGTTTTCAGCTTTTGAATCAAAACAAATATTTGAGTGAAGTGGTAGAATACCCAAAAGGATTTTAAATCTCAACAACAAAAGGTTCATGGTGAAATACGTACATTTTTAGTAACAAAGAGGACTGTGATAAGTACACGGGGCAGGATTCCTTGCCTCCTTCTTCAAGTGAGGCATTGGGTGGGGTGGGGAGGACCTGTCCTGTGACACTGCTACCCTCCAGACTGGCCTCCAAAGACGACGCTGAGGATTAAGTCTCCAGAGAAGCTTGACACATCTGGAACGAAATGGAGCTTCCTTCTCACTGCCTTCCAGAGTACTGGTGAATTATCCTACAGCACTCAGCATGGGAATAGGAGAGAGCCTGGCTATTTTGGAGCCAGGAGCACAGAAAGCCAATGTGTTTCCACGTATTCTCTCTTGACTCTGAGTGTCTACGGGACAGCATCCTCAGGAAAGAGTTTAGGAAGCAGATCAGTAGGAGTGTGTGTTGGATGGAATTAGCAGGTGTTATACCTGCAATACTGATCACAACAGAGCATTGGTCAGTACATAAGTGGTAGTGGAAGAGAATAAGTGAGTCTTGAAAAACAGGAATGTACTATTTAGGCAGAGGGAATTTCTTTTCAACCATAATTAATAAAAGAGAAGCTAGAAAAGAGACAAAAGTCAAAAAGCAAACTCAAGCCTAGTCTTTGACAAAGTCAGAATCAAGTCCGTACTGATCCATCAAGTCAGACAAATACCTTGTAAATAGATACAATTTCCACCTCTTAGTATCTCCACCCTTTGCAATTGTCTTCCTTGAGTGAAGCAAAGCACATAACTTGGACCTATGCAGTTGAAAAGATGCTAGAGTGCTACAACTTTAAGAAGTGAGCCCTCCGAGCCGGCGCCGTGGCTCAATAGGCTAATCCTCCACCTTGCGGCGCCGGCACACCGGGTTCTAGTCCCGGTTGGGGCGCCGGATTCTGTCCCGGTTGCCCCTCTTCCAGGCCAGCTCTCTGCTATGGCCAGGGAGTGCAGTGGAGGATGGCCCAGGTGCTTGGGCCCTGCACCCCATGGGAGACCAGGAAAAGCACCTGGCTCCTGGCTCCTGCCAGGATCAGCGCGGTGCGCCGGCTGCAGCGGCGGCCATTGGAGGGTGAACCAGCGGCAAAGGAAGACCTTTCTCTCTCTGTCTCTCTCTCACTGTCCACTCTGCCTGTCAAAAAAAAAAAAAAAAAAAAAAGAAGTGAGCCCTCCTCTCAACCATGCAAATAAGCTTAGAAGGGGATCTTTCCCCTTTCCAATAGTCAAATAAGGTCTGAGCACTAGATGACAATTTGTAGCCTTCAAAGAACCTCTAATACATAGGCCATGTCTAAACCTCGTTCCAATTCCTGACACACAGAAGCAGTGAAATAATACATAGTTGTTTTTTAAAACATTTTTAGGGAAAATAGGTTATGAAGCATTGATACCTAACCAAACACACTCTGTTAAAACCTCTGAATGTACTAAAATGTCTTGGAATATTGCTGAAATTGTGCTGCCCAGTGAATCATTTCATTTGAAGGTCTTTTTGTGGCACAGCTGGCTACACTACTGTCTGAAACACTGGCATCCCTTACAGAGTGTGGGTTTCAGTCCCAGCTGTTCTGCTTCCCATGCAGCTTCCAACTAATTTGCCTGGGAAAGCAGAAGAGGATGGCCCAAATACTTGGGTCCCTGCTGTATGGGAGACCTGAATAGAGCTCTGGGCTCTAACTTTCAGCTTAGACTAGCCCTGGCTACTGCAGTCATTTGAGGAGTGAACCAGCTAATGGAAGATCCCTCTCCCTCTCCCTCTCCCTCTCCCTCTCCCTCTCCCTCTCCCTCTCCCTCTCCCTCTCCCTCTCCCTCTCCCTCTCCCTCTCCCTCTCCCTCTCCCTCTCCCTCTCCCTCTCCCTCTCCCTCTCCCTCTCCCTCTCTTTCTATGCCTATCCCTCTCCCTCCCCCTCTGCTTCAAAAGTCATTTACATTGGACAAAATAACTTAGGTAAAAGAGACTAAAAACTTACCAAGGAAAGTTGTATTAACTCATAATAATTGAAACTAAGTGATAAAAGCAAAACTGAAGGCCAAAAATTTAGATAAATCCAAGAACTCTTAAAATTATGCTTCTTCATTGAACTAACCAGAATTAAGTGTACAAAAGCCTACAGCATTCATGATAGTTATACTCGTTATACTCCTAGAGATTGAGCTTATACTCAAAATGCCTATAATTCTTTAAGCTTTAACTTACTGGTAGCTGTTTAATCTTGTACAGCCAAGAATCAAGCTAGGAGAGCTGCTCAGTCACAAAGGAGGGTACATTTTCCAATGTCCACTTCAAATGAGATATGATGAGAAATATAACAGAAAAGAAAAAGGGAAAACAAAAATCTCCCAGAGGTCACAGCCAAGGTCTACAAAATCACTAGAATGAAGCAGAATTCAGGCCTAATTAGGAAACTTTGCCTTCTTCATTGCTAAAAATGCTCATGACTTCCACCAAACAGAATTTTAGAATTGCAGGCCAGTAAGTGCTGGCATTTGCTAACCATGGTGATCCTTGCTTGTGCCCTGTCATTGAGATAGGCAGCGGGACATCACTGGACTTTCAGTTGACAGGACTCCATATCAAGAGGTGCTATACTGAATCCGATGATAATGCTGCTGCATACCACATAGATAACCCCGATTTTGAGCTTGAAGCTGTGGATGCATGGGATAGTTTGGTTTTGCCTCAGTTGAAAAAGGCTGAGTGTGTTTTACCTACATAAAGGTGAGCTGAATATTTGCTGAATAGCAGATTAAAAGAAGTAGACATTCATGTTGATAACAAATGCCTTGCACTCTCTTTTCCAGGCATCTAGTAGGACAAGAATTCTCTGTCTCCTGTGAATTTACACTTGGACCTGGCTATGCAACTATCTTAAAAAGGAAATGTAAGAATAGATGGCATGTGTTGTTTCCTAGTTGGAGTTCCAAAAATCAGTGCTCAGTTTGTACATTTCTTCCCTCTTCAGAGGGGATCATGGAAAATTGGGAAGAAGGAAACCTCTCTCAGCCTGAATCTCTGTGTAACTGGAGCCACTGGTGTTGGAGTGACATGAGCCACTGTGGTAAGCCAGTAAACTTATTGGAATATAGATTTCCATAGTGTAAACCTAGCATCTGAAACACACAGGTAGTCTTGTTCTGCAAAATAATTTGAAGAATGTGATTTCAATTTCTTATGCGTGGTAGAAATGGTTTAGCAGAAAGGGCATGAACTTTAAAATTGAAAATATCTGAGCCCTAATTCTGGTTTAGTCATATTCTAATTTCTACAAAATGGCAAAAGTTCCTAGAACACTTTTGTTCTGCTACAGAAGTGACATAACAATACACACCTCATAAAGTTATTATTCAGGAATAAGCTAGAGAGGTGCTAAAAAATATGATGCATATGTGAACACAAAGTCTGAACTAAAATTGTTTAAATTGGGTGGGCGTTTGGCACAGTGGGTTAGACTTCAAACTTCAGAGGCCTGAATCTTAACATTGGAATGCCTGGAAGTGAATCCTGCCTCTGCTTTCAATCCAGCTTCTTGCTACTCTGCAGCTTGAAACCAGCACACGATGGCTCAAGTACTTGCAAACATGTCACCCATGTGGTAGACCAAATGGATGTTTTGGCTCCTGATTTTGACCTGGACCAATCCTGGCTCTTGAAGCCATTTAGGAAGTGAATCAATGGATGGAACATCTCTCTCTCTCTCTCTCTTTCTCTCTCTCTCTCTTTCTCTCTCTCTCTCTTTCTCTCTCTCTCTCTTTATCTCTCTCCCTCCCTCCCTCTCTTTCTGTCTCTCTGTTTTCAAATAAATAAAAATCTTCAAAAAATAAAATTAGTTTACTTGAATGGATTTTTAATCATGATTGAATCAATTTTGACACAATGTACTAGGATCTAATTGGTAATAATTTATTAAGGTGACTACTATTGATTCGTTTATGATTAAAATTGAGATATTATAAAACCAACTTATAAACACATACAGTTCATAAAATGTTTTTTATTTCTGTTAAAACAATTTAATCCTTGGGGCTGATGCTGATGCATAGAGGGTAAAGTCACTACCTGCAATGCCGGCATCCCATACGAGCTCTGGTTCGAGTCCCGGCTGCTCCACTTCAGATCCAGCTTTCTGCTATGGCTTGGGAAAGTATTAGAAGATGGTGCAACTGCTTGGATCCCTGCACCTATATGGGAGGCCCATAAGAAGCTCCTGGTTCCTGACTAAATAGACCCAGTACCAGCCATTGTGGCCATTTGTGGAGTGAACCAGCGGACGGAAGACTTCTCTCTCTCTCTCTCTTTCTCTCCATCTTCCTTTTTGTAACTCTGCCTTTCAAATAAATAAATATTTTAAAACATGTTTGAATTCTTAAAATACTTATAACTTTATTTTGAATCCTTAAAATAATGAGATCTAAATATTAACATGAGCCCTTAAATGTGTAAGCTTAAGAAATTTTTCCATTTAAGTTGCAGAGAGTTGAAGAGAGAGAGAGAGCACCCTCATCCACTGATTCCCTCCAGAAATGCCCAAAATGGTAAGGACTGAGTCAAGGCCAGAGCCAAGAGTCAGGAATACATTTAGAATGTATGGGTGGTGGAAACCCAGTCACTTGAGTCATCACTGTGGCATCCCAGGGTCCACATTAGTGAAACACTGAGTTGGGAATCACAGCTATAACTCAAACCAACTTCAATGTGGGATACATACCTATCTTAACTAGTAGGCTAAATGTTCATTCCCTAAAAATGGAAAATTT
Source organism: Oryctolagus cuniculus (assembly GCF_051225735.1). Lineage (NCBI taxonomy): Eukaryota > Metazoa > Chordata > Mammalia > Lagomorpha > Leporidae > Oryctolagus > Oryctolagus cuniculus. The sequence continues at coordinate 26,544,763 of NC_142880.1, read as the reverse complement.
ATGTTACTAGCTTCGTGTTCTGTTATACTACCTATGGTTTTATTATTCTAGTTGAGAAGAGAGAGAAAGAGAGACCAAAGAAAACTCCCTTTTGCTAGTTCACTCCCTGTATCCACAATGGCCAAGGATAGGCCAGGCAGACATCAGGAGCTGAGAATTTAATCTAAATCTCCTATACGTGTGGCAGGGACCCAACTACTTAAGCCATTACCTGTTGCCTGACAAGGTGCACATTAGCTGAAAGCCAGATTTGGGAACTGAACCCAGACACTCCAATATGGGATGCAGACATCTTAACCGTTATGCCAAATAGCTGCTCCAGAGACAATGAGTTTTTCTATTTGTCTATCAGATAAAAAAAAAATGCTAAGAATAAATCGGCAGGTTCTATGTTACTTAATTGTTCTAGATATATGCATATATAATACATATATATGGGGCTGGCGCCGTGGCTCACTTGGTTAATCCTCCGCCTGCTGCACTGGCATCCCATATGCACGCCGGTTCTAGTCCCAGTTGCTCCTCTTCCAGTCCAGTCCAGCTCTCTGCTGTGGCCCGGGAGGGCAGTGGAGGATGGCCCAAGTCCTTGGGCCCTGCACCCCATGGGAGACCAGGAGAAGCACCTGGCTCCTGGCTTCGGATCGGCACAGTGCCATCCCTAGTGGTCATTTGGGGAGTGAACCAACACAAGGAAGACCTTTCTCTCTGTCTCTCTCTCTCACTGTCTATAACTCTACCTGTCAAATAAAATATATATATATATGTGCATACACACAAATATATGTAATAGCTATCATGTATTTAAATATCTATCTATCTAGAGAGAAAGCCTAATAATATGTAATATATAAAATATTATAGGAGAGGTTAACCCAAACCTTTATAGCACATTCCTTAGTAGCCACAGAGACATTCATTACCAAACTTTTGCATTTGACAAACATTCTTTTGGTAATATTCCATAATTCCTGCTACGAAGACAATGAATATAATTTGTTGTTAATGAAAATTCCTCATGAATACATTGTAGTACAGCCAGTAACTGATTCATTTGATTTAACAAGTAACTGATTTTACAAGAAACACAAAGAAAAGAGAACTACAACCAAAGTTCAAACAGTGCTGAAGTTCTCAGTCCTCACTCCTGACATCACTCTACATCCTTGCTTCTGCACAGTGCAGTCTATTCCAAGAGCCAAAATAATACTTTAGTTTTGATCTTATTTTATTAGTTTCATGTTGCTTTTTTCCCAATTTCATTTTATTTTCCCCTAAAGGTCTCTGTCAAGATGAGATATTATAATATGTTTGCTTTTTTAAAAATTGCCAGTGGGATGGCTTCAAATACTAAAATATGTTCCTAGAATGAAAATGTTTTGGAAATAATTTGAAAGCAGAAATGTGGATGTACCTACCACAGGAAAAGGGTGGGCCTAGCTGTATTTGTGGTTTCAATGTTATAGTCAAACATTGATAGTAAAAAAATTTTGAATTATTCAGTACTTCACCCAGAAAACTTTCTGCCTTCATATTTAAACGCTTTATTTAAAGGAATGAAAATTGATGTATTACTGATTCGTTATCTCTCAATATATATTCCTGAGCAGTTAAGGGATTATATGAATGAATATTATATAATTCCCTAGTGAAAGAGATGTATTGCCTGAGTTGTATTATAAGAGTTTTCATAAATGTTTTTAAAGATTTCCTCTAGGAATAAAGATGATCCAAAGTATTGATGGAAAAATAAAGTAGGATAAAGTAAATTTTAAAGTGTTGAAAGTTTCAAGGTGCTGAAAATCCTGAACTTTTTAAAAATTAAGGTTTGTGTCTATTTCTTAGATGTGTTCCTTTATAGTATTTTACATATATGTATCTTAAATATTATGTACATGATGAGCTGTATTATGCACAAAATATATGTCATATACAGGATATATGTATATGCTCATACACATAACATACTTATACAAATAAAAATAAATTATTAGTGGTTCTGAATTTATAATACTTAGCATTTAATATAGATATTTCATAAGAAGTTTTTAATAACTAATACTTTTCTGCTTTTTTTACAGTCTCATAACATAACTTTATAGCAGTATTCATCTTCACTGGGTGTCTACTATGAGTATGTACCTAATGCATGCAGTGTCTTTGAATCTCACTCTAACTTAACATAGCAAGATTATGACAATTCCACATTTGAAGAAAATGAAATAATTGATGATAACTCTAAATAGTAGATATGAAGACCAAGATTCAAACCAAGCCTATCTAATTCTTAAAATTATATTCTACTGCACCACAAAAGCACTCTTTTATTTTTTGACAGGCAGAGTTAGACAATGAGAGAGAGAGACAGATATAGACAGTGAGAGAGAGACAGAAATGTCTTCCTTCAGTTGGTTCACTCCCCTAATGACTGCCACAGCTGGCGCTGCACTGATCCGAAGCCAGGAGCCGGGCGCTTCCTGGCAGTCTCCCATGTGGGTGCAGGGACCCAAGCTCAAAGCACTCTTAAAAATATCTGTGGAATGACCGGGCATCAGGGCTGTGAAAGAAATTTCAACCCAAAAAAGCATGAGTTTCATAGAAATCGTTGAAAACATTCAATTTTAAACCAGCCCTAACCATATGTTTATTATTTTGTTTCCTGCATATAGATCAGCTGGGCTTTTAGACAAAAATAAATAGTGTAATTTGTAAGCTTATGCAATCAGGTTTCTGGGTCTGACACAGATTTCTTATTATGCTCACAGCAATATTACCATCCATCCTAACATTGTAGTGTGGACTTCCAATGTCACAGCCCCTTGCAGCCACAGGATAGGAATAAGAGGTCCAATCTGTAGAAAAAGGATTGACAGATAGGAGTTTCTCCTATTTGTGCAAGGTGAAGAGATCACTTTCTTCCTCCCATTCAGAGACAGTCTTCATGAAGAGTGGATGGAAGATCCTATGTGGTGCTCACCTCCAAAAGCCACCTGTGACCTCATCTCTAAAACATATAAATGTTAACTCAAGAGTAAAGAAGAAGATTTGACAAAGAGAAAATATCAACACTGAACTGAAGATAGAGGAAGGCATCACGAGTTAAGGAGGCTGCTCTAGAAGCTGATAAAAATATAAAAAGATGTTGTGCTCTACAGACTCCTCAGGAAACAGCCCCAGAAAAATCTTGGTTTGTGACTTCCGGCCTCAACAAACGTAAGAGAGTAAGTTTGTGTTGTCGTTTGCAACAAAGCATGGAGTAAGTCAAGCCTGCAGGCATGAAGAACTACATTATGAAAAGGAATCCAAAGGAGATTCATAACAGCAGCTAAATGGTGAGGTGGTTAGTTTGTGGAGAGAACTAGGGAATGCATCAGCTAAGAGGAATGTCTCCGGGATGCAAAGCAAGTATTAAACAATGACCCCAGACAGTATTTTTTCAAAAGATCCACAATAGGGTCAGAATCGGTTGGGATGGGATTGTTAATGCAATGAATTTTCATTTTAGGGTAATAAAAATGTTCTAAATTTGACTGAGGTGATAGTAGAACATATTTGTTAATATACTAAATAGTTGTGAGTCTCAAGTTTTCAATGATTGGGCTGCAAGTTATGTGAATTATATCTCAATACAACAGCTAAAATATTACGTTATGGGGCAGGTGTTTGGCCAAGTGGTTAAGATACAAGATGTTAAGATGACGTGTTCCACATCATAGTGCCCGAGTTTAATTCCTGGCTGCAGCTCTTGATTCCAGCTTCCTGCTAATTCAGACCATGGGAAGCAACACAAAATGGCTCAAATGTTTAAGTTTCTGCCATCCACATGGAAGACCTGGACTGAGTTCTGGCTTCCAAACTTCAGTCAATATAGGCACTTGAATAGTGAACCAGTAGACGAGAGTGTTTTGCCTCTCTCTCTCCCTCTCTCTCTCTCCCTCTCTTCCTCTCTCTCTCTCTTTCTCTCTCTCTCTCTCTGCCTTTCAAATAAATAAATATTTTTTAAAAGTCATGCTTCATTAAAAACACATGTGAAATTTAAGAAATTGTTTCTGTCTTGGCAGGGTGGGAATGATGCATGAAAAAGACAGAGATTTCAGGGTAACTGGAATACTACATTTCTAATTGTGGTGGTAGGCACATGCATTTTTTGAAACTGTTTACAGTATGCATTTATATTCCATATACTTATATTTTTCCAAGTATAGTATAAATAGGTATATAGATAAATAGGAGATCTATAAATACCAAGTAATTCAAAATTAATAAGACAACACATAATGGAATATACTTACTTTAATTCTGTTCCTACCAATGTTCCCATCATGGTTTCCTTGTACTGGAAACTACTCCTAATGGGGTATGTGCCTGCATTTGGTTTACAGAAGTACTTAATAATTCACTAATATTAATCTGACATTGGCTTGTGGTGCAAACACTGCTTCCTCTAACTCAAAATGAAATTATTATTGATTTTAAATGAGGTTCAGTTATTTAAGTACATTTACACTAAGTACATTTGGTGTATTATAAATAATTTAAAATGAACAAAAAGAGTTGTGCTTTAAAAGGTTCTCATAATAGTTTATATCAACTATCTGAAGTTCTAAATGTAGATACTTTTTAAAAGCAATTACTTCCCTGGACTTATGGACTCAATTCTAACTACCTGGATTCAAAGCCAAGTACTAAATAGTGAATTAAACTTTCTTAGCTATACTTACTGGCCTGATAAATGCCAATATTACCAGGTAAACTACTTAATAATAGATTATATAATTGTATTTCCTTTTCCTCAGCAGTGGTATAACATTGGGTAGAAAAATTAATAACGTAGGAAACCAAATTGCTGCTTCCCCCATGTAACGTTCTGCTATTCCTACATGGTTAATGATTCTCTTTGTAGAATGATGTGAGATAGAGCACAGGTGCATTTGCACATCTCTTTTAGCCCCATCAAGAGCACCTTTCAGCAAGCAAAATGTGTCTGCCGTCTCTTGGGGACAGAGAGTAAGTAGATTTGGGAACTAGTGCCCATGGGTAGTGTAAAGGAGCATGGTTCACATTGTCTGAAATTGCTCATGCCCTGGTTCATCCAGCTGGTAATGAAGCAGTCAGCATCCCATCTCTGGAGTGGAATAGGCAATTACTCTAGCTTGAAACTCTGCCCTTGCAAATTGAGTGTGGCAACAATTCACATTGGCTGTCATTATAAAGTCCCTCAAAACAGGGTAGCTATCCGTATCAGTTCAGAAGGAAAAATCAGAGATGCCTAAAAAGTTTACCTTAATCCTAACAGATTATTGTATATTGATGATAGGGATATTTAAATGACTTTCTGGAAGTTGTTTCTACATGGTTTCATTCTTCAACTTTATTCCACATCGTGCCAACTGAATCTAAATTTCCAGTCACGTAGATTATTTCTGTAGCTTCTCATTAACTACTGTCCTATCTTGCAATACATTTAGAGAAAGAAAACATTTCTCATTCTCCTTATAGTTACATTTAAAGGCTGTTATAAGCAATCAGGGAAAAAGAAAACTCCCCTGGGAGTCTGACACTTAGGTAGATAGGTAACAAAACAAACTTGTGGCTCTCAAACCTTGATGTATCTATCTATATATTCTAAGGAGCCCTGGAAACAATACAGTATCATAGCCCTACCCTATAAATTAAATCAATATTTATGAGGGTATGGTCTACAGGTGTTTTATTCTTTTATTAAAGGCACCATAGATAATTCTAGAGTATTAAAAGGTAAGCAAAACTAAAATGTTAATACATATATATAAATCAACTGGAGTACTATTTGATCCACAGATTCCAATTCAGGTTTTCTGCAGTGTGTTCTAAAAACCGGTGTTTCTGTTGTGATTTCAAATAATGTAAATGCTGCTGGTTTGCGGACTTTTTTAGTAAGAGGCAAGATTCTAGATCAAAATTTCCCTAGCTTAATACTAGAATTCCCTAGAGTTTGGTCATGACACATCCCAGAATCTTCAAATGAGAATTTCATTGGATGTCTTTAAGTGACCAGTGGATTTTATGGTGACATAGGTGACTTCCATGCACAAAGATGAGAACTCATCTGATTAAGATATTCCCATCAGGCATTGTTACCTGATCAGTTTGCTCATGCTTTGTCCCTGACATAATCACACCAAAACTCTTCAAAAAATCTAAAAAACTTTGGTTTATCCCTCTGCAGAATCTTCATAGCAGGTGCCATGTTTTATTCATTCACATTTTGAAATATCTGCTGGCACTTAGTTTACTACTTCCTTTCCAAAATTCACCATATTAGAGGGAATTCAAATATTCATGTAAATGTTGTGTTATCATTTACTTCCATTTTTTCATTAGCTTTTTAAAGTGTCCCCATATTTAAAGCCTTCATGACACTTTGTCTAGAATGATCTACAACAGTAGTTCCCAATAATTTATATATAATTCATTTTTGCAAAATTCTTCAATATACTTTATCCAATTTTGCTAAATATAACTCTTTAAGCCATTACAAAAGCATGCCATTCCCTTGTTTAGAAGTTTTATATCACCCCTTAGTCTATATAATTTAAGCAAAATCCCTCAATATAACATTCAGTACTTTCCTTACTCTGCCTACATTTCAGCCTTAACTTTAATTGGTCTTTGAAACCACCTGCAGTCTTATTTACATACTTCCCACCTGAAATCTGTTCCTTAAACAAATCCTATCCTTTCTTGTACTCATATAGGATTTTTTTTGCTGTTTCTTTAACCTAGAATACTTAATCAAGTCTTCACATCTTGAAAATCTATTAAATCTTCACAACTACTTTTAAATCTACTCATAAATCTAGACTGTAAAAATCACCACTTTGGATCCCATCTATTTTATTACACATCAGAAACACAAGAAATTATAGAGCTTAAAGTAATCTGCAGAAAAACCTGCACAAAATATATAATCAATAAATATTTACTAAATTGCAATACATAAAGATTTTGATTATTATGAGTTTTTTGCTTGACAAATATTTTCTTTCATAAAGAATCTTTTAACAGGATTTTTTAAAGAAAGCTTTTATTTAATAAATACAAATTTCATAGGTACAGCTTTTGGGATATAGTGCTTCTTCCCCCCATACCGGCCCTCACACCCCACTCCTATCCAACCTCTTACTCCCTCTCCCATCCCATTCTACATTAAGAACCATTTTTAATTATCTCTATACTAAGTAAAGATTTCAACAGTTTGCACCCACACAGAAACACAAAGAAAAAAGTACAGTTTGAAGACAAGTTTTACTGTTAATTCTAATAGTACAACTCATTACGTACAGAAGTCCTAAATGGGAAGAAAGTGCACAGTGACTGCTGTTGATTTAACAGTTGACACTCGTATTTATGACATCAGTGATCAATCAAGGCTCTTGTCATGAGCTGCCAAGGCTATGGAAGCCATTTAAGTCCACAAACTCCAAAATTATTTAGACAAGCTCATAATCAAAGTGGAAGTTCTCCCCTCCCTTCATAGAAATGTACCTCCTTCTTTGATGGCCCGTTCTTTCCACTGGGATCTCACTCAGAGAGATCTTTCATGTAGGTTATTTTTTGGTACAGTGTCTTGGCTTTCCATGCCTGAAATACCCTCATGGGCTTTTTAGCCAGATTTGAATGCCTTAAGGACTGATTCTGAGGCCAGAGTGTGATTTAGGGTGTTTGTCATTCTGTGATTCTGCTGTGTGGCCTGCTTCCCATGTTGGATCACTCTCCCTTTTAATTCTATCTATTGTTGTTTGCAGACACTTGGTTTTACTTATATGATCCCATTGACACTTATTCCTATCTTCATGATCAATTACATACTTCAAATGATCAATTTAACTAGTAAGATGGCAGATACCACCCAACTTAATGAGATTTTGAGTCCCATGGCAAATTTTTACCTTTGGGGTAAGTACATGGGAACATGTGCTGAACTGTATATCTCCTCCCTCTCTTATTCCCATTCTTATTTTTTACAGGGATCAATTTTCAATTGGATTTAAACACTTATAAATACTTCTGTGTTAAGTGTTCAATAGATGGCATTAAGTAGAAAAAGAAAATAGTAAAAAGATTAAAATAATAAGCTGTTCATTGACCATCAGGACAAGCACTGATCAAGTCATTGCTTTTCATAGTGTCAATATCACTTTTACAGGTTTCCTTTTAGGGTCTCAGTTAGTTGTCACAGATCAGGGAGAACATATGATATTTGTCCCTTTGGGACTGGCTTATTTAACTCAGCATCGATGTTTTCCATATTCCTATATTTTGTTGCAAATAACCAGATTTGATAGTAGAGTATTCTGTACAGTACATATCCCATAATTTCTTTATCCAGTCTTCCATTGATGGGCATTTAGGATGACTTCATGTCTTAGCTATTGTGAATTGAGCTGCAATAAACATGGAGGTGCAGATAGCTCTTTTATTTGCCGATTTCATTTCATTTGGGTAAATTCCAAGGAGTGGAATGGCTGGGTCATATGGTAGGGCTATATTCAGGTTTCTGAGGAATCTCCAAACTGTCTTCCACAGTGGCCTTACCAGTGTGCATTCCCACCAACAGTGGTTTAGTGAGCCTTTTTCCCCACATCCTCGCCAGCATCTGTTGTTAGTTGATTTCTGTATGTAAGCCATTCTAACCAGGGTGAGGTGAAACCTCATTGTGCTTTTGATTTGCATTTCCCTGATGACTAGTGATCCTGATCATTTTTTCATGTGTTTGTTGGCCATTTGGATTTCCTCTTTTGAAAAATGTCTATTGAGGTCCTTGACCCATCTCTTAAGTGGGTTGTTTGTTTTGTTTTTGGGGAGTTTCTTGATTTCTCTGTAGTTTCTGGTTGCATAGTTTGCAAATATTTTTTCCCATTCTGAGAAATTTTCTTTCATGTCCTGCACAGATTTCAGTAGTTTGTGCATTTGCTTTTAATTTACTTCTATGTAATCTTATGATCAATTTTTGAATTCCATTTCTTGCATTTCTTCTATCTCATCATCTTCACAATGCAGTATTGAAGTGTTGTGTTCTTTTTCTTCTTTATTCTTGGTTCTTGGATTAGTTCACTTGTTGTTTGGGTTTTGTGGAGATACTTGTTTGTTTCTTTTTTTTTATTTGTTGTGACAGCTTTTATCATTGTACTATGACTCTGTAGATAAGTGAAATGTCTGCTGTCAGTGAATCCCTAGAGGCTACTTATAGTGTGGCCAGAGAGCATAGAGCTCTGTTCAGTTTTCCAGGGTTAAGGATGTGCCTAACTTGACACACCCAGGTTTGGTGTGGTAAATCTTCTCTCCCCTCCTCTTTTTTTTAAAATCAGAAAGGAAGTATATTCTGCTCAGCTGAGCTCTTCTCCTCAATTGAGTCCAGTGCCAGAGCACTAGCCCCAGTGGGTGCAATATTCATCTGCTGTGTCCCAAAGACTACACCAAGAATCTGTGCAGTCCTCACTGTACGTTCAGATTCCCCAGCAGTGTCTCTCACCAGGTAACCAGGAAACTCTGAGTTTGTGGAGTCCCCCACCATGACTGCTCATAGTCCCAGACACACCATGAGTCCTCCCACACAACCTCAGTTATTTTCACAGTCCCAGCATAGAAGTTTCACACAGTCACAAGCTCCTAGCCCACTGTTATTTCTCCACACCAGAGCTAGGAGTCTCCACTCAGCTGGTTGCTGGGCGCAGACACAAGCTGGCGCATCTGTTACATATGTCCAAATTGACTCTCGGTCTTTCTGCTTGTTACAGGACTCCACTGCATAGTGATCAGGGAGAGAGAAATGTGTCGGTACCATCCTTATGTTTTTTCTTCTCTATTTTGGTTGGTACACTTTCCACCATGGGGCTACAAGCCAGATTCCCTCTAGGCTCATCCTGCCTGTTTTTTGCCAGCAGCTTGAGCTGCTGCGGTAAATTCTCACCTCACTTTCCATGTGGGTAGGCTCTCAGCTGCTGGATTCCCAAGCTGCAGGTGCCCACACCCTCCACATAGGTCCACTGTGTCCCTCTGATTTCCGTAGAGTTTCCTCTGCCATTTCCTCCCTAATTCTTCGCTGAGACTACCCCATCTCCACTTTTTTAAAACTATCTTCTCCTGGTCTAGAGCAGCAAGCTCCCTCCCTACTCCACCAGCTTGGAATTCTCAATAAGGAATTGGTAGTACACAGAGCTTAAATCTGTAAAACAAATAAATAGCCTAAGAGATGGGATAGTGAATTTGACACTTAATTGATGAGTTTCAGGGGTAACTGAATATTTTGGAGCTGAAGCAACTATAATTCTTCTGGTGCATAGTATTTGAGACATGATAGAGTCTGAGAAAATAGCTGCTCTGAATTCAAAGAGAGGGATTCTTGTATCCACATAGATTTTCAAGATAAATCTTAGGATTTGAAAAGCCTATGAATAGAAATGAAAAAGTTTTCTTAGATGGCAAACAATGTGAGTATGAAGGTTGAAGGGGCAGGTACTGATGTCAGGTTGGATAGGTATTGAAGAGATGGGGTTGACTATCCAAGTGAGGTGGTTATGGAAGATTTTGAGACTGCCAACATCCAGCAAGCAAATATTTAGAAAATGTTCATTATTTAGTCTCATGTTGCAAAAAAAGAAAGACCAATTACAAATACTTCAAATTGCATTTAAGCAACCAGAAAGAAACCACATTTTCAACATAGTTAAAAAACAAATACACTTTTATATTTCATACACAGTGATTTTGGACTTGTCCAAAATGACGCATAATTTTCTTTCTGGCTGCAGGATTTCCTGGGTGACTTTTCTGGAGTGAAAACACAAGCCTGGTGGGGATGAGGGACAACATCATGCACTTTGGGGAAAAGTTATTAATATGATTATACATATAATTGTAAGATAATTATAAAACAAAAATCATTTGTTGGGGAGATTATTGGCAAATATTTATGCTAAGATTTAGAATTAGTTGATATATAATTTGATTATACTATTATTATTTAAAATAATGGAGGTTATTTCATAAACATGAATAATGACTATTTCAAAACAACTATAATGATTGTATATGGATTTCTTAATTGCTACCAAAATATTACAGAAAGTACACTCTCCAATTTTCCAAAAATTTGCAATTATTTCATTATTCTTCAATTCTTGCATTTACTTCTACTCTTATTTTGAAATTGGTAAACACAGACTTTTTTGTTATCTTACATATAAAATTTTAAAGTTTTTATTATGCATTACATTCCTTGGGGGGGTCTTAAGTTTTTCTTTCTGTGACACACCCCTTACTAAAGGTATTTTCAACATTTTCTTTCTAAAGTCTCGTATTGAGAGGATACCTGTCCAGTAAAGCTGAAAGTGGTTGAATAGTTTCTGAGTTCTCATGCTTTATCCTTATATTTCATGGAAATTTTATACATATATATACATATTTATGTATGTATGTATTAAAATGTATTAACTTTTAATATAAATTTCCTCTCTAAATTGTTTAGAAAATGACACACTAAAGCCTGATAAATGCCAGCACATGCCTTTATTAGGAAAACTCCCTGATCTGTTTGAAAGAAACAATTTCAACCCTATTAGGTCTACTATGCATATGCATATTCCTTTTGTTTATGAAACAGCTGCAATATTTGTTGCCCGTATCATTCAACAAACTGCTTTTTAAAAAGGACTAAAATTCCAGATGAGTATAATTTGTAAAACCTTCACAAAGAGATTGCATTTAAGTTGGCCATTGAAAATTTACAAAGTTTTGGCAGCTAGATTTCAAGATAGGATAATCTGGGAAAAAAGAAACATTGGAACAAAGGCAGAAACTAGAAATATGCAAAGACTTTTTCAAAGTTAAATCTCAATTTTTTTTATTTTATTTATTTGAAAGGCAAAGTTATAGAGAGGCAGATGCAGAGAGAGAGGTCTTCCATCCACTGGTTCACTCCCCAAATGGCCGCAATAGCTGGAGCTGAGCTGATCCGAAGCCAGAAGCAAGGAACTTCTTCTGGGTCTTCCATGTGGGTGTAGGGGCCCAAGGACTTGGGCCATCTTCTACTGCTTTCCCAGGCCATACAGAGAGCTGGATAGGAAGAGGAGCAGCCGGGACTCGAACCGGCACCCATATGGGATGCCAGCACTGCAGGCAGTGGCTTTACCTGCTACGCCACAGTGCCAGCCCCATAATTTGTTTTTAATTGTCAGAGAAAATATGTGTAATGGATGGGTCAAAGACAGGAAAATAGGCTAGGA